>NW_015151247.1:196418-198656 GCF_000732505.1 Cyprinodon variegatus | reverse complement strand
AGTCAGTTAGTGAAATTTTCATATATAATGTTTGCATATTACTAAATTTATAAATAAAGGAAATATTTTAAGGAATTTGTGTTTATTTTTTCCTCACCTTCACAAACAGATATTTGCGCTTTGCCGATGTTATAAAAAAAAAAAAACGTTTTTTTTTTTTCCCTTTGCCTTAATATAGTTATTGAGTAAGACACAATCTCATGAATTAAGTTATTTTGGTTGAACATTTAATTTCCCCTTTAACAATAGCTTTTTGTCTGTCATTTTCATCCATTACAGAAGAGCAAGAAGTAATGCACAAGGTAAGTCCGTTGACCATAAAATGTTTTTCCAAAAAAGTTAACAATCCACTGGACGTTTGAAGAGGTTTCCCTTCCCATCCAGAAGCTTTCTCAATTCAAAATGTCTGGATTCAAATTAAGTTTGAGGCTTTATAGAGTAGACCAAAAACAAAGCCTTGTTTTTTTCTTAGAAACAGCTAAATTGAACCTGATTAGCGGGTCCAGTCCTTTGGAATGGGGATTGTTTGGTTCCAATGTTTGTCTTTCTATGATGCTCCCCAAACCTTACTTGAGTTGTGTCTCACTTGAGATGCTCTCAAAGATGCTCTCCAAACCTGTGGATGCCCAAACTGGGTGTTTATCAAATCAGCAAGGAAATACAAATGAAAAGCAGCAGAACATGACGGTGAGAAGATTAAACGCCACAAAAAAAACGGCATCATATGTTACTGGAGTCTCTGAAAAACTCAAGAGGATTTTCTGCAAACACAAAATACCAGTATATTTTAAACCAAACAAGACCCTTAAACTGCATCCTAAAGACAAAACTCCCAGACCAAATATGAGAGTAGTTGTGTATGCAGTTCAATGCAGTGAGGAATGCTTTGATCTTTATATTGGAAAAAAACCAAACAACCTCTCCATTGCTGCATGGCTCAACACAGAAGAGAAACCTCCTCTGGAAAAGACTGAGGTACATCTACACCTTGTGGACAAAGGACATTGCTTTGAGGAACAGAATGTTCACAATTTGAACAAAGAAAATAGGTGCTTTGAGAGGGGTGAGAAGGAAGCCATCTACTGTACATTGAGAGAGAAAAACCAACCTTAAACAGAAGGGATGGTCTCAGATTCCAGCTCTCAAAAACGTACAATTCAGCAATAGAGTTGATTCCTTCCAGTTCTCGCAACCCAAAGCCCATTACAGGGCAACAGAGCACCTTGCCTTCCCAGACGGGTGAACAATCCCCTTTAACGACCCCCCTTTCAGAATCATAGAAAGGTGTCTGTCAGGATGTGGTTTAGGATAGTTGACCCAAAAGCAGAGGCAGGCAGGCAGAGGTGAATTTTTAGTTGATTTAATGAAGAGTACTGAAACAAAGTCCAATGTACAGAAGCACCAAAGTCCAAATGAAAACAAAGTCCAAAAACAAATGAGAAACTAGGAGTCCAAAAATTCAAAGATAAAAAAAACATGAAAACACAAGTAAATCGTTACCAAAAACCTAGGAGTCATCAGGGGAAGAAATGTTACCTGGAAGATGGCTAAGAGAGATGAGTAGGAGGAAGATTGATGAGGTTAGATGAGGACCCAGCAAAGAAGAACAAAAGAGAGAGTATTTGTATGAGACTGAAACAAAGAGAGGGTTAACGAGCAGATTAGGAGCAGGTGTGAGCAGAGCAGAAACAAGAAAAAAACAAGAGAAAAAGGAGAACTCAAGAGGGCAGCAGAGGGCAACAAATAAAAACCTGAGAACTGAAAATAACCAGAAAAAACAAAATAAGAATTAAACCGCTCAGACTATAAAACATGGAGTAAAGAAAACTGAACACTCAAAAGAAAAACATAACAGAGCCAAGACTGAAACCGTAACTAAGAATAAACCAAAGAACACAGCAAAATAAAAATAAAACCACTAACACTAGAAAACAAGGAGTAAAGCAAAACTTGACACTAAAAAGAAAGAGCAAAGCAAAACTGAATATCAAAAGAAAAACAACAGAAACAGAAACCTAACAGTTTCGGGTATTACAGACTAACATTAGTACTAATTGACCCATATTCTAAAGGGGCGGACCCGCTCGTCAAGTTCAATTTGCCTGTTTCTAAGCAAAAAAACAAGGCTTTGTTTTTGGTCCACTCTATAAAGCCTCAAACTCAATGCGAATCCAGAGATTTTGAATTGAGAAAGCTTCCTGGATGGGAAGGGAAACGTCTAAAAACTTGGAAACAAAG
>NW_015151247.1:185105-194897 GCF_000732505.1 Cyprinodon variegatus | reverse complement strand
AAACTTTTTCCATCTGAATTAAAGGTTTCCATTGTATAATTACCACTGTCATTTCTGATGACGTTCATTATGCGTAATGTACCATTACTGGGAAAAAAAAGATATCTGTTCTTGAGACGAAATGGCAAAGAACGACTCTCTCCACCCGAAAGAATTATTGTTCCTTCCAATTTTAATCTATATTTAGGTGTTTCTGAGACATTATTCATCAGCTGGATGAGGACTGTTCCTCCCAAAGGTGCAAAACACAGAGCTCCATTTTCTCTGCCATCGCAGGTAGTTTCTGCACCTGCAAGGATGCAGAAACAAAACAGAAATTGTAATTGCCTAAACTTTACGAACTTGTCAAAAAGAAAGACAACAAAAATTATTGTAATATTTCTTGTTTTAAAAACACAGCTGACAGGGTTATTTTGCCCTGATGACTCTCTGGAACTCTCCTGTCTGAGTTTTCCTGTTTGCCTCTTAAATTTCAGGAGCTTAAACGGGGATTTTAAATATTCACTTCATAATGGTCACAGACCATGCAATATATGTTAGAAAAGTATCTAAAATCCTATAAAGTATCAAGCTGAAGAGGATTTCTTCCAAAATCTTCTAAAATGTTATGTTTGTAGATATTTACATTTCTTGGAATAGCTTATGTCCTATTTGTAGAAAAACAATAAAGGGCAGATAATAGTCCATGTTGCAGAGTGAACTGCATAGACTGAAAAGATGAAAAAACAGGAACACAATAAAAAAAGAAAAGAAATTACCTCTTGTTTTTAATCTAAATGTATACACTATATTTCGCTTTTCATTTTTAAAAGCAACGTTTTAGATCAGTCCAAACTAGAATTTTCAGGGCCAAAGGGTTGAACAAGCAAACAAATTTGTTTAGCTTCAGCTTAATCAGAATCAGAAATACTTTAATAATCCCAGAGGGAAATTACTTTTGTTACATGCTCCAGTTACAGTGTTATATGATATATACACACATCCAACTATACAATATAATAAAGATAAAAAATAAGAATAAAAGGAGATAAAATATATATACATATAGCTCTTCTGTATATATATCTGTACGTATATCTATGCATATGTAAAAACTAAATCCAAATAAAGTGAAAATCCAAGTAAAGTGATAAATCCAAGTGTAGTGATAAGTCTCCAAGAGGAGGCTAATTCATATGCATCCTACAAGAGTCACTAAATCTTATAGAGAGATTAGACACAACTGCATACACACGAAGCACTATGGTGGATGCTCTAAATTCATTCTAAACTTCTTATTGATTTTATCCAATTGAAGTGTTGAAAAAAGGTAGAAAATTTTAGATTATAAATTTTTATCCAACTATATTAAAATAAATTACCAACTCACCCTTAGATACCTCCAGTAGCACCAGTAACAACCCAAAAGCAGCTTTTAGTAGTTTAAACCAGCAAACAGGCTCCATTTTTTTAAAATGTCATCTGATTCTGCTTGGCCTGAGTAAAGGAAGCAGTTAAGGTGTGAAAAGGGAAGTGTTAACATTGACCAAAGACAGAACCAGCTATATTTTCCACTGCAGTTGAGAAAAACATGTGATAACAAAAACAAGTAGCATTTCACAGTTTTACTGTGAGCCTTGGCACATATTCAATCAACACAATTTGCACATTGACTCAACTACTTATCAGTTTAAGCTAGAACTTAAAAACAACAATGCTGTAAGCAGAGAACCATTTACAAATTAAACCTTTTGCTTGATTTGTAACTCTTAAAGTAAAAATCTATTAGCTATTAAGGTGTCTGGTTAGGTTGCCTTTTGTGTTTCTTGCTTGCCCTGTGATTGTGTTGAGACCTGCTCAGAATTTCCTGCTTCTCAACAACGAAATCAAAAGATTCAGTTAACCCAACAGGAAGATTTGCCAGAGTCACAGCTGTGTCTGAGCTCAATGTTGAGAACTTTCTGCCTCCTTCTTGTTGTGCCATATGCCATGATCATACTTTTTGTACATTGGGAACCAGTGTCCATATTTCATCTTGATAGGATGACCAGAGGAGAACAAGCAGCTTTGGTGAATAACAGCTGGGGGTCTGCAAGCCCCCCCCCACCCCCCTTTTCAGCCAAAGCAGTCACAGTTAAGTCACATGGAAGCCACCAGAGGTGTGAAAACCTACCCCCCTCTCTGTGAGGACAGAGAAAACCACAGAGCACACAGAACTCTCTCTCTTCTGCTCCAGCCCCTCTTTTGCCTCCTCTCTTTTTGGCTCCTGCTCTCCTTGCCTCGTCTCCCTTGCCCAGGGAGCTGGGGTCCGTTTTGGTGGAGATGCGGGCCCCAGGGGAACCAGATTCCCAGAACCATCAAGGATAAGTCAGAACCTTTCAGAACCAAACTGCTGCAAACAGACCTTTTGCAACACATTTCTCTTGAATTTCAGAACTTAGAGAGCCAAACTGGATGAGAACCATGCCCTGGGTGTGAGCCTGAGGAGACCCCTGCTCTGAGACTGAGACAAAGAACCCTGACTGCGGAGCTGCAAAACTGGATAAAACTCAAGCTTTCCAAATGGACATGGAAAAAGGTTTGCAGGTCTGGCATGATTAGGGACAGAACAAACAATATGTCTTTTGATGATGCTAATCATATCATGTGTCTACTGCTGAGTAAAGACTACGCTAATTGACACTAAAGAATAGACTGCATGCTACGCTATGCTACAGGAATATGTGTTGAGCTGTTGCTAAAACTTAGACAAGCTTTATTCACTAAGGATTTAAACACTGATACAACATTAGTGTTCATGTGTTCCTCAGATGCTCATTACATTTCCATTACAAAGTATGACCAAGAGTCATTTAGTGGAATCCCGATGCCTATTCGCTGCTAGCTATTTCAAAGAAAGTAAAGAATCATTTAACTAAAGGTTTTTGGTTCTTGATTAAGGAAATCATTTAATAAAACATTATTTGGCCAAATAATGTTTTATTCACCTCATGGATTTGCATTGTGAATTGGTCTGAAAACATTCCAATTTCTTTAGAATTACTGAAAAGCTGATTTGATCACATGCCAAATTCTTCCAGATAAAATTTGGTTTCAAACACAAGATCCATCTTAAACTGTAATGTTTTTCAACCGTTTTCCCCTTCCTCTTTGTACATATTAGTTAGTTTAGTTTAGTTGAGTTTTACTAGTCTTAGTTGAGAGTGTTAAACTGAAATACGGTTGACTTGGAGCTGAATGATTTTTGTTAATAAACTCTTATATTTTGAACAGAAGTTGTGGTGAATTTATTCCATGTATGTGCAGAACTAACTGTTTGACCATAAATAGTGCTCGAATCACTCTTTCATCTATTGTTCTAACACACAGTTAGTAGGACTGTGTGTCATAAACAATATATAACAGCTGAAATAACATCTGATTAAATATGATATTTTACCACCCCTACAGGGGAGGGCAATAAACATCTTAAAGTTTCAGAAACATAAATTCCCAGCGGGCTCGGAATAGAAAAGACTATAGAATCACAACATTTATATGGCGTCCCTGATTGGTGGGCCTATAGAATCACAACAAGTGCTAACTTACCACTGCTGTCATGATTAGGTAATGACCAAAATGCAGAATGACAGAGCAGTAAGATACTTTGCTGGTTGTTTAATAAATAATTCAAAGCTCTTAAAAAAAAAAAAAAAAAAAAGCAAAGGGCACAGGAGCCAGAAAAAATAAAAACACATAAATTAAAACAGCAGTTGTAAACCACTGGAAGGACCATAAGCTAGGGTAAAAGGCACAATCAGTGGGAACCAGCAATGAGTTGAAAAATGAGAGGAGCTTATATAATGTGGAGGAGAATGCTGAACAAGGAATGGAGTAACTAACTGGGAACACTCAGAAGAATCTCTGAGGGAAGGAGTAGGCGCTAGGGGGCAAGGGGAAGCAACCAGGAAATACAATAGGTAATAGCTTGTATATTATATGATATGCAGATATCTTTATATCTAAATGAAAGACATTACAGGACATTACCACTTTTTTAAATATATTTTGTATTATATACACTCTTTATATATTGTCTGTTGTATTTTTTTTTTTTTATCTTTATTAGCATCTTGCTTTAAGTCAGCCCTTTATTACTACTGGAACAAGAATTTCCCTGAAGGAATGATCCCAAGGGAAAAATAAAGCTCATTCTAAGTCTAACTAGAAAGAACTGTGATGACACAGAAAAGAAATTAGACTATTATCTAAAACTTAGACCTTTATAATGAAATGGAGAAACAATCTTAAAATAACAGTAAACTGTCATGTTTGAAGCAAGATGTTGGACCCATGTGTAGAGAACACGCAAGGAAAACGATGAATTCAAATCAAAAGGTTTATTTTTACTTAAAAACTGATAGTAAAAACAGAAGGAATTAATTTTGTTATGAAGGAGCCTCTGGAGCTGGATCATCCACAAGCTGAACGTCGAGAAAGGGAGAGGTTAGTGGAAGGTTTAGATTCTGGCTGGGAACCTACTTAGACAGGTGCTTACTGGGTGGGCCGGTTGGGTCTGCCAGGGAGGTCTGAGGTTCGGAGGCTGGAGGTTTTCTTGGAGATGCAGGTGGGTGAGTCGTTGGAGGGCAGGCAGGTCTTTCCAGATAGTTGGCAGAGAGAGAGAGTACTTCACTGGATAAGGGAGTTTTTTCCAGGAGTGTCTTTCAATTCAATTGAATTCAGTTTATTTATATAGCGCCAATTCACAACATTTCATCTCAAGGCACTTTACAGTTCACCAGATCATACAGTAAAATTGATTAAAAGTTTTCTATCTAAGGAAAACCAGTTGATTGCATCAACTCATTCACTCAGATGCAATCCCTCACACTAAGCATGCTTGTAGTGACAGTGGAGAAGAAAAACTCCCTTTTAACAGGAAGAAACTTCCAGCAGAACCAGGCTCAGTGTGAGCGCCATCTGCTGAGGCCGACTGGGGTTCAAGGAGACAGGAGCAGAGATACAAAAATCGACTGTAAAAGGCGGCCCAGTCCAGAAAACACACAGCCAGGCAGACGAGCTCCGAGCCAAATCCCATGTCAGAGGATGAAGAGAGCACATCCAGCCAGTCTGGGTCAGAGAAACAGGACTACACTGGAAAAACAGGCCGATATCCAACATCTATAAACAAGGGTGTTGATGGCAGCAGCACAGCTGATATTTCTCTCCAGGATGGAGTCACAGCCAAACAGGAACAGACAAGGCAAAGCTACTGTGAGAAAAAGTAGAGAGGGCATAATGTTAGAGATTGAACTAACAGATTCTGCAGAGTAGGAGAATAGATATAGAATGAAGCAGAATGATGAAATAGGTGTCCCTATGTCCTCCAGAAGTCTAAGCCTATAGCAGCATAACTATAAAGATAGCTCAGGATAACCTGAGCAACTCTAACTATAACCTTTTAAAAAAGGAAAGTTTTAAACCTACCCTTAAAAATAGACAGGGTGTCTGCCTCATTTCTTCGTTTATTTATACTGATATGGACTGGGTGATGTGTTAGAAACAAAAGGATGCCACATCATTTGATCGGAATTAAAATTATCAACCTACAGAGGGCTGAATTCAAAGACACCCCAAAAATTACAGTGAAAAAATTATGTGGCAGGGTAGTCCATTTTACAGAAATTTCATTGCAGCAACTCAAAATGGTATTCAGTCATTTGTATTGCCCCCACGTGCATGTATGCATGCCTGACAACATCGGGGCATGCTCCTAATGCGACGACGGATGGCATCATGGGGTATCTCCTCCCAGATCTGGACCAGGGCATCACTTAGCTCCTGGACAGTCTGAGGTGCAACCTGGATGCGTCGGATGGATCGAAACATAATGTCCCAGAGGTGTTCTATTAGATTTAGGTCAGGCGGGCGTGGAGGCCAATCAACGGTATCAATTCCTTCATCCCTCAGGAAGTGCCTGCATCCTCATACACCAGGCGGAACCCAGGACCCACTGCACCAAATTAGGGTCTGACAATGGGCGCAAGGATTTCGTCCCGATACCCAATGGCAGTCAGGGTGCCGTTGTCTAGCCTGTATAGGTCTGTGCGTCCCTCCATAGATCAGCCTCCCCAGACCGTCACTGACCCACCACCAAACCGGTCATGCTGAACGATGTTACAGGCAGCATAACATTCTCCACTGCTTCTCCAGACCCTCACACGTCTGTCACATGTGCTCAGGGTGAACCTGCTCTCATCTGTGAAAAGCACAGGGTGCCAGTGGTGGACTTGCCAATTCCAGTGTTCTGTGGGAAATGCCAATCGAGCTCCATGGTGTCGGGCAGTGAGCAAAGGGCCCACTACAGAACGTCGTGCCCTCAGGCCACCCTCGGGAAGTCTGTTTCTGATTGTTTGGTCAGAGACATTCACACATGTGGCCTGCTGGAGGTCATTTTGGGGAAGATACGGGTCCTGCTGATGGGTTGTAGACCTTCTATGGCCCTGTCCAGCTCTCCTGGAGTAACTGCCTGTCTCCTGGAATCTCCTCCATACTCTTGAGATTGTGCTGGAAGAAACAGCAAACCTTCTGGTGATGGCACATATTGATGTGCTATCTTGGAGGATTTGGACTGCCTGTGCAGGGTCCGGGTATCAGTGACCCTAGCCAAATGCAAAACTGGTGAAAAAGAGTCAAGATGAGGAGGGGGAAAAATGTCAGTGGCCTCCACCTGTAAAACCATTCCTGTTTTGATGCTCATCTTGCTGTTGCCCCTCTAGTGCACCTGTTGTTAATTTCATTAACACCAAAGCAGCTGAAACTGATTATCAACCCCCTCTACTACTTACCTGACCAAATCAATATCCCAGAAGTTTAATTAACTTGATGCTATACTCTGATTACAAAGTGTTCCTTTAATTTATTTGAGCAGTGAATATTAGTAATCTGAGCTTCCATATCTATTTGTTTTTGCAGGATGTTTTTTTTTTTCTCCCCCACGGTTTACATTTGATCACTGCTGCACTTTATGGAATGGAAATGTTGATTTCACAGCTAAGCTGCTGCTCATTTAGTTTGAAAGCTGTACAAAACAAAATTTCGTTTTGTATACACTGTGGATACAAAATGACAAAAAAAAAGTGAGATGAAGGAGTGGTTAATAAAGATGCGCAATGCCTTTCGACCATAGACTGAAGGAGATAGGCACTGGCCCCAACCTGACCGATTAAGCTGGCTGGCTGGATGAAGTGAGGGAGGGAGGTTAGAAACAGAAAAGGTTTAACATTGACCCATTTAGCACTCATTAAATTAAAAATTAAATAAATAAAATTAGACCCAGAAGCCAAACTGGTAATACATCTTTAGATATTTATTAATTTTAAAGTAACATTTTACAAATCTAACGAAAAACCAACAACAAGAAAACATAATTTTAAAGATATATAGCCTAATAACAATAACAGCCTGTAAAACTTTCAAAAGAAAATTTTAGAATGTATATGGACTATTTTTACTGTAACATAAAACAAAAGGATGAATTGTATAAAATTACAATATAGTTACCCATATATATTTTCTATGAAATGCTGGGTAAGTAATTTTTTTTCACATTTATCAAGAGATTAAAGCAGCCTAAAATACCAAACAACTTATTTTTCAGAAATTTAAGAGGATTTTTAAAATAAAAACTGAGCTGATATATTTTTTTTTAAATCATCAAAAGTTATCTTGAAAGGATAACAATTAATCATCAGCCAAATGTTCAGTTACTTCAAAGTCATCAGGATTCTCTTTTTCGTGTTGTTTGTTAAATTCTTCCCTGTATTTTTTTTCCTTCCTTGTGAAATAGAGGCCAATTCCAGCACATAAAAGAATGGCTGCAACAAACATCAAAGCACATCTCAGCACGGCGGTAGCTGTTCAGACATAAGGAAAATGTCCAAAAAGTTATGTTAGCATCATGACAACATAAAAATTTATATGATACTGTAATTATATACTAATTATATAGCAGAAGGCTTGAATTTAAGAGCCCCTCTGTGTACAAGCACTTTAGCAATGAATTTGTAAAATTTTCAACTATAATGTTTGCATATTACTATTATTTTTATAAACTTATATCTAAAGGAAATATTTAAATTAATTAGTTTTTTTCCCACCTTCACAAGCAGATATGATTTGCTCTTTTGAGGCGCTGCTGATGTTATTCCTGACTGAGCAGAGGAGACGTCCAGATATATTCTTTCGCAAAAGGATGATGTTTGACTCACTATCACCAGAGAGGAGCTCTGAGTCTGTCAGTTGGTTTCCTTCCAGAGACCAGCTGTACTGAGGACTGTCTCCTTCCATGGGGAGACAGGACACCCTCAGCTCTAACTGGGACGAACACTCCAAAATCAGCTGGACAGAGGCTATAGGAGCTGAAGGAAAGAGATTTGACTAGAAAACTATAATGTAATATAATAAACTTAGCGTAAGATGAACATTTATCATTACTTTATGTAGCAGTAAGGTCATTCACCTTGAACATACAGCTGAAGAGCATGCTGTCCCATTTTCCTTCCATCTGCATCAAAAGTTTCCAGAGTATATTCACCACCGTCAGTCCTGCTGAGGTTCTTTATTATAAAGCTACCATTGCTGGGAATAAAGATATAATTCTTCAGATGGGGATGTGGAAAAAACATATTTTTTCTTTCTCTCAGGATTGTTGATCCTTCGTATCTCCATTCAAATTTATGTATATCTGAGCTGCTATCCATGAGATGGAAGACCACTGTAGACCCCAATCGTCCATAGCATTGAGCTCCATCTTGTCTAACATCACAGTGTGTTTCCTTAGCTGCAAATTTGTAGACAAGAATGTAAAAACATTATAGTTGAGGGTCATTCGCAAAGTCCAAAAAACATTAATAACAAAAAATAAAAATAACTATGATTATGGTGCAGTTTTGTTTGTGTTTTTTGCTTTTGCTTCTGCACAATTTATTAAACAGCCAAATATTTTCATGTATCAGAGCTGCAATGTAATTGATTATGACAATTGTGAGGAAATATTGATGAAAAATGTTCAAAAAATGTAAGTAAAATAAGCTTTATAATGTTTTCTAGTGGAAGAATATAGCCTAATAAAGGTGTCCATATTCCTGCTGCTCCTACAGCTAGCTAACTTTGCCAGATGGCTGACGGGGTGATTAATGCTCCCCCAAAACCAGAGAAAGCCTGTGTCCCCACCTCTGCTGATCTGCAACATTGAATGGAGTTACGTACAGATAAAATTTAGTGACATTATTTGGTTTGGACCTCCTAAGACCTTGTTCTTTGTTTCATTCAAAAACCCACTAGAAGGGTATTGGTTTCTACATATGGTACAGGTCCTTATACTAGGTGCCAAATGTACCACTTTAAGTCATGATCCAGCATGGTGGGTTGAAGACACAAAAGAAACCTGCAAGCAGATAGATGCTCTTGCTAATCTATGATAATTCAGTTTTGCCCAGCTTCTTTTACTGCAATGTTTCACACAAATTGAATGCAACTGACAGGTGTAACCAAAGCTGGACAACGCCAAAGATTCTCCTTGTTCTTATTTGGTGCAAATTCACATTAACATTGTCTTGGATTGGAGTCTTTGGATTTGCTTTCTGTGTTTTGAGTGTCTCCACTAGAGGTCACTGTTGCCCTGGATATGGCTGATTACTGCAGTCAGGAAGCATGTTCTCTGCACACACCTGTCTCTCATCTCGCCATCTACTGGTGCATATAAGGAACTACGGAAGAGGATTAGGGCCACTGAAAAAAGAAAAAAAGTTAAAGGATTTTTAAATTTTATTT
>NW_015151247.1:178501-184573 GCF_000732505.1 Cyprinodon variegatus | reverse complement strand
TTTTTTTTTTTTTTTTCAAAATGGATATACCAAATACCATGCATTTCTTTCTTTTGTTTTTCTGATTTTGCCGGAGTTTTGTCAGATGAGCATACCCGGTCAGACCAACATAACAATAGTCAATACCCGTTTGTCCCTTTGGTTTACCCCTTTAGTTTTGTAGGAAAAAAACACTTTAAACTACCTCACCGGGAATGTATCCCTTTTAATTACTTTCTTTTTGGTGTTTTTTGAAGCGTATGCCGATCTGACCTTAAATTGTGTTTTTGTACATGACTAAAGAGATACACGGACGTCGAGGTAGTTTAAAGTCTTTTTTTCCCACAAAACTAAAGGGATAAACGAAAATCTGACTTTAGGTATGCTGGTCTGACAGAACACTTGCTATTTATTATTAAGGATTCATTCCCTTGTAGCAGCAACAGTTTATCTGAGTTTTCAGACAAGATTTCTAACTGTTTTAAATGTATAAATTCCGTTAATATAAAATTAATGAACCATTATGTTAAAACAAATTTGCAACTCACACAAAGAAACTTCCAGTAGCACCAATAACAATCCAGCGGCAGCTTTTAGTAGTTCAAACCAGCTACCAGACACCATTGTGTGGATAGTTTAAAAATGTCTCTCGATTCTGATGAGCCAAAGTTAAAGAAACTTTGCAGATGTGAGAAACAGAAGTTATGACACCTTATGAAACTCTAACAAAGACATAGGTCAATCTATAACCTGTTCATGCCCACAGAGCCCAGAAACCCATAGGAAGAGTTTAACATGTCTCCCAGAAAACGATCAGATTTTCATATAATCCACAGTAACCATGACGACAATGGCCAGACACAACTTGATTAGTGAGTTCAACCAGTAATAAAAACAAGAAACATGGGAGATGCCTTAAGTTCAGGAAGTAGTGAAGTTGTGCTTAGAGCCCATTATTAAAGTTAGTTTACACTGAGTAAAAGTGCAGGACTCAACATGCTTTGACGTATAAGACCATAATGGCTTTAATTGCTTAATATTTATCTAATTTTTCTATTCCACATAACATACGCGAACATTTGGGGCTTAAAGTGATGTTATATATCATGCATTGAAAATATAAGCACTGCCTCGTTAGCTGCGAAAACAGAGTAAATTTTTTTGGGCAAAGTTAAAAGTTTGGGGTTAAGCAAGATCCGAACACTTTCCTCGCTTACATGAACAATGTTAATGTACTTTTAAATCACAAAATGCCTTAAAAGTGCATTTAAGCAGCAATCACACCAAACACCCCAATCAGCAAACAAGTATTACTGTACCAGTTAAATGTATCAGTATCATCTGGATTGTTTGAGCCAAGCACTGATATAGAGTTTTTTTTTTTTTTTTTTCATATCTACATGTAGGACGTCTAAGAAAAAGACAGAGGGGTATACACTTACAAAGAATGTAAATTTGACAGCAGTGTTTACAGCTCTTTTACATAAAAATAAAAACACAGAGCACAGAACTGGAAGGAATTTAAGTCAGAAGTATGGTGTCACAATGATTTCAAATTGTCCGCAAGCAAAATAAACATACAAATCACACAGGCAAGAAAAACTGCTGCTTCGAGAGGAAAATTGTGTCCGACCTTTCAGACATTTCAACATCTTTTTCTGAATCCAACATTGTAGCATGGCATAGGCAATTCACATTTTCAGTTTGAAGAACACCTGCTTGCTTCTGATGATTTCCTTTAGCTAACCAATGAGTTTTTGCCTTATATGACTCATCCAATCACACTTGTTTTCACTAGATGTGGATGGAGCCAATGATCTGCATTGGATGGCGCACATTACGTGAAATAAATATTTATAAACAATAAACCGAAGCAAAGAGTAACGAGTAACTTTTGTTCTAAAAATGTAAGAAATGTAATTCAGAGGTAGTAAGAAAAATAAGTAATGGAGTAAACTATAGATACCTAAAAAATGTACGTAAGTACAGTAACGAAGTATTTGTACTTCATTTCTTGACACCTCTGTAATGCAGTAATAATAATCAGAGCTCACTCTCTTTTCCTTATAGCCTACATAACAATCCACTCTTCCTGGGTTTTTTTTCATCTTTAAGGTTTAACACCTTGATATTTATATATTTTTCATATGCACACAGCTTGCATGTAGTGTCTATCTCACCCAAAAAAGTTCTGGATCAGCTTTTCTGATTGGTTGACCCTGCGGCGTACAGTTGAAACCTCAGATGCCAGAACCCTCAGATGTACCGCTCCCGAAGCTCAGATGTGCTGCTGGATCTCTTGACGTCATTCCCCATAGACTTTAAATGTAAATCAGATGCTTTGACGTCCAAAATGCATTCAGTGTGAATGCACCATTAGGCTGCAAAACCCAATGTGACCTAGGAGCATGCTTTGGTGGATGAAGCCGTCACTCTCCCCTTTGCAATCTGCTGCATAAGCAGTGATGCCTCCTCCTGCTGGATCCTGCCAGACCTGTTTCTGCCAGTTTGTTGGTTTATTATTTGGTAAAACTGCATTAAAATAAATTCAAACTATATAAAGTTTGGTATTTTATGTTTTTTTTTTATTTTTTTGTTTTTTTTTTACCAGTGATTGTTTTGTCTCTACAAGTTTTTGATTTACCCCCTTTTTGAGTTAATAACTAAAGTACAGAAACATCTTCCAGTTATACTTATTATAAATTATAGTTAATGATTAATAACTTGAGGGTATTAACATTTAAAGGTGGTCAATATAAATCAGTCCCACTGATTAGATATATAATTGCTAACAAATGTCAATGTAAGTCATGAACAGTAGCAGTTCATGACTTAACAGTAGTAGAATAGACAGTGTTCTCAGTTTCCTACAGTATAGAAATGTATAATGTCAGATAACGAATTTTTGATCGAACTTTACTCAGTACTTGAGAAGCATTTTTAGAAAATGCTTGTGTTTATCCTTAAGTAATTTCTCTGATGGAAAAAGTATGTTGAGGAATTGAGACCTGTACCTAAGTACAACTTTTGGCTACTCTGGTTATAGCTGACATCGAAAGAAAACTAATTGAAAAAAATATATATTTTCTTAATCTTTCATATAATCAATAGCAGACTTCAGAAGCATAATGCTAATCATTAATCAAAAATATTTATTGTCATTAAATGTGTTTTATTTCTCATTATACATACAGGGTACATATAAAGACATTTCAGAGGTTAAGTGGAGGGTAAGCCTGAGCCGCTGCAGCAAAGCACATCGCCTTTAAAGGCCAATCTGACTTGACCAGCATGTCTTTAATGGAAGGGGAAACCGGACTGCCGGGTGGAAACCTACGAAGACACTGTGAGAACTTGCCCATTCCACAAAGAAAGGTCCCTGACCAGGACTTGAACCCAGGACCTTCTTGCTAGATAAGTAAAAAAAAAAAAAAACTCTACAAAAACAGTTAGGATAAACATACCCTTGGAGTAGACTGCAGCATCTAAAAACAACATATCTACATATAATTTAGCATGTAATATCTCATAAAGAGCAACATGTCTTTAAAACACGCTATGAAATAGCTGTTGGTTTATGCCATTAATTTGCTTTTCCTAAACTTTAAACAAGGTTTACTTGCTGAGGTGTCATGAAATAAATGAGTACTTCTCCTCTGTGGAATCTGTTTTTCATGATGTGACAAACTCCCTGTTGCATTTGTTCTTCCTCAGTTGAAAGTAGAGGCAGATCACAGCACATGAAAGAAGGGTTGTGACAAACAGCAAGCTGTGTATCAGTAGGGAGGTATCTGTTTAAACAAAAGTAAAATCAATTATATTGGAACAGCGACAGTAAAGTCAAGCACAGATATTTATATTTGTACCAACATTATACAGCAGAGGATACATTGCACAGGAAGATTTAATGCGTTTATTTGTCATGAGGGGCAACTACTAACTCTTGATAATCGTATCGCATGGATTTTTAAAATAGAATAAATGGTAAATTCTCAAAAAAAAAATTCAAAAACTAAATGTATTATTTGAATTGCGATCTGTTTTCTCCTACCTGGACAAACAAAAAGAACTTTTTCCTCCAAGGCATAGCTGACTTTATTCCTGACTGAGCAGACCAGACGTCCTGGGATATTCGGTCTCAAAATGATGATGTTAGTTTCACTATGTCCAGATAGAAGCTCAGAGTCACTCAGTGTGTTTCCATTCAGACTCCAGTTATACTGAGGATTTTCCCCTCCCTTAGAGAAACAGGACACCTTCATCTGTCCCTGAGACAAACACTCAGAAACCAGTTGGACAGAGGAAACAGGAGCTAAAAGGAGAAAACATTATCAGAACTGTTTATAAAGGAAATAAAATATTGATATGCAGCTTACTGTTTCTCATAATGCAAAGTTTATTTTAATGTTATTCTTTTTACAACAGAAGGTGCAGAAAAGTGCTCTATAATTTTATAATAATTTGACTCTATGATGTGGTTGAATTGTCTCTGTAAAGTGCCTTGAGATGCATTGTGTTGTGAATTCGCGCTTTAAAAAAAAACTGAATTGAATTGATAATTATAGGAATCCTATAAAAACATTTCTATTAACTATTAACATTTATACAACCATTAATTAACACTGATTTTAGTAAAAAAAAAAATAAATAAATAAAAAAAGTTTTCACCTTCAGTAGTCAAATGAAGAGTTCGCAGTGTTTTCTGTCCTTCAGAATCAAAGATTTCTAAAATATATTGACCATCGTCGGTCCTGCTGAGATTCTCAATGATAACTGTACCATTGCTGGAAACATAAAAAGATCTGCTTTGATTGAAATTCAAGAAAGAATCATTGTCTTTGGCTCTGAGTATTAGTGATGTGCTATTTCCTCCTATATGATCAGATATTCCTGAGATGTTGTTCGTCAGCTGGATGATCACTGCTCCTCCCAAAGCACCAAAACACTGAGCTCCATCCTCTGTGCCATCACAGTGAGTTTCACTTGCTGTATATTCTGAGAAACATTTTAAAAACCAAATCAGATACTTTAGATGAAGCAGTTATTCACAGCACATCAAATAAGAGATCATAGGTTTTATTCATTATCTAAGATGGTTTCTCTTGTATGAAGGTTGCAAATCATAAAAAAGAGTCATTGTTAGGAATCCAGTTTGTGTGGGTTGTTTGAGTGTTTTTCTCTCTCCACCAGGTAGTGTCCTGTCCTCGTTGGACCTCCCTGCATACCTGTGGCTCATTGGATCCTTACTGGAGGAGTATTTGAGCAGTGGGCTGTCACTACCTCGACACCAGAGTGGTTGCCAGTTTTGGGTACTTTAGCCAAGCTGAGATTAGCAGAGTCTAACCTAAGCTTTATTTCTCTTATCTAGTTTTTGTCTTTGCTCTTAGGCAGGAAGCCTAAGAAGGAAGGATTAACTGAGTGCACACTGAGCAGGGGAAAACATCCACATGATCCGTTCAAGTCCTCATCGGAATTCCAAGAGACACACGGCTCCTTTACTCCTCTGGGTCCAACCTTTGTCGTCTATCTGTCTGCCCTCCAACGAGTTCCCTCTTCTCTGGATTAGCCCCCACAAGCTGGATTCAAGGATTGATTGAAAAGAGCCCCCTCAAACTTGAGTCCCTCTCCAGAAGTATTCAAGCCTCAGTCAAATTTCCTATGGTCCCTGAACTGATCACTGTGAAGCCCCCTTTAGACTTTCCAGTTCCGGTTTACCAGTCCACTGAGTTCCATATCCAACTTCTGTTTTCCATCTACATTAAATAAACCTGTTAAAGTTTCTCCCTTGGTCTCTGAGTGGTTCTCTGCATGTGGGTCAGATCGCTTAAACCAATCATGACAGTCATAAAGTTCAGATCATAAAGTTTCACTTGTTTTACAAAAAAAGTGATGCAGGAAATTGCACATGACAGAAAGATGTGCTTTTATTTAACTCTAGGTTTATGTGAGATATATTTGCTGGTGTTATATCAGAAAGCAACACAACAGTAATAAGGCAATGCTTCTCTCTTATTCCACAGTAAGGGGACATTTTATGGTATAAGAATCTTTGAATATATCAAAGTAGTTTATAAAACCAGTAAAGCTAAATTA
>NW_015151247.1:174177-177413 GCF_000732505.1 Cyprinodon variegatus | reverse complement strand
TACAAAACAAAATTTTGTTTTGTACAGCTTTCGGAACATTTCCATTCTATAAAGTGTAGCAGTGATCAAATGTAAGCAGTGTGGGAGAAAAAAAACATGGTGCAAAACGCATCGATATGGAAGCTCAGAGCATTAAAAAGGCAATATGACATTCATTTTATAAGTGAAAAAGTATCTCTTTACTCTTTTTTAAGAAAGAAATATATTTTATTACTACAGTGGTGAAACATGTCCATTGTAAGGGTCTCACACAGGGACCTAGTGGCATTCCTTATTTTGAAGCCACCACTTTTGTTACCTCTTCAGAATGTAAATGCCCTACTTTCTAACCACTAGGCCCATGTGATATAATGTGTTTTATACCAGTATTTTTTTGATTATCTAATGCTTTTTAGCTTTAATCTAAAACTAAATCACTTTCCCGGTCAGCTACATGTTGTTTATTTACTGATTTATAAGACTGTTAGTATCGTTGCTAATCATGGCTAAGCCCTACAAGTCCAATGCAACAAAAATATACAAAGGTAGGCTGCAAAAACATAGAAAACATATAAACTTTTAATCACTTTACCTTTTATAGAACACATTCTTAACTCTTATTTGGCAGCTTTAGTTGATTTAAAAGTTTTAAAGGATATATATTAACTGTTTCTGAGTTCACCTTTTTTCAAAGGGTTAAAAAAAAGAACTCACCATTTGATAGTCTTAGTAGGGTCAGAAAAAATCCAAAAACAGCTTTCATGATTTAACACTTGACACTAAATCATTCAGTGGAGCCAAACACTTTTCTGAGAACACTAAACTTCTTATGTAGCTGATGAACGACAAATGAGAAACCACAAAGCAGCTTGGTCAGTTCCTGTTAAACACACGAACCCTCACTCACATACAGGGTACAGCTTTCACTAATCTGCCAACCCCACCCATCGCCACTATCTAACCAACATCTTCTGCCCTTACAGTAAAAAAAAGATCTTATTTTAAAACAATATGACTGAAAAGAGATTATCCATTGACATGTTTTCTACATAGAGTTATGTTGCTTCCAAAGGTATAATCAAAATGCAATTCAATTTATGCTTTCCTTAAACTTCTATAAAAACTTTCCACAGAGCATTACTTTAAACCTCCTTCTTAATGTATGCCATTGATGGAAGGATGCTAACTTAATTCTGACTCCTGTCTTTATTCCTCTAAAACAGGTGATTCTAACAATCAGAGAATTACCTGCCGTGCACTCGGTAACTGTTGTTTATATAACTTATAATCCAACCGGTACGCCGTTAATACCCGACAAAGGTCACTATTCTGGGTCTTGTAAGCAGAAGCGGCAATAAAAACAACAACCAGGGCGGATGATAATGCAGAGAGCAGTATTTATGTTTAACCATATTGAAAAGATTGTGTTATTAAGGTAGATCCGCTACAAGCACTACCATCTATGTTTACGTCTGTAAACACAGAGCACGCTGGCTTGTGGCATCATTGCGTCCTCTATTGCGCATGCAGGATGCTTGCGTTGTATGAATGCAGTTCACACAGGAGATGACATACAAGTCGCATATATTTGGAAATGTGAATGGCAACCCAAAAAAAATCAGATTTCACAAAAAAATCAGAATTGAGCATTAAGGCCTGCAGTGTGAACGTAGCCTAAAAGATTAGTAAAAAAGATTAATTAACCCTGCAAACTGCGAATGTTTCTTACATAACCTCCACAAAAACATGTAAACACACATGTGAAATTGTTTTGCGTACCCTCAGAGGAAAAAAATGGAGTATGAAAAAGGATCGGAATAAGTTCTATTCAATGTTTTTTTCTTCTAAAATGAATTAGAAATTAATTAAAATACATTTTTGGAGAAATTGTATGTGTAAAGAGACAAGATATGTCTCCTTTAAAATGAGAAGACTATGAAATCACTTTCATGCTGTATACTTTTTATACTATATAGGTATTCACAGCTTATGCCATGCATCTTAATATTGAGCAGAGGTACACAGTGTTGTGTACTGCTGATTATTCCCGGCAATGTTCCCACAGTGAGCAAATGCAACCTAAATCTGATTGCCTTTGCCAATACAGTATGTGACTTTTTCACAGCAGTCTGAATTGCTAAGGTACAATTATTTCACCCCCCCATGAACATGTCCAATTTCAGCAACTTTCATATATGGTACTAATTCAACCTGGAGACACTCACAGAGAAAGGTGGAGTTGGAAAGATTTTATTGACATGAATATGTGTTTCTTGGTAATCACACCCCGGCAGAAGACTTGATACTGCGTATTGACATACACTTGGATACATAACTTAGCAAAAGGATTAAAATAGTCTTCCCTCAAAAAAGAGGTCCTGGGCCAGACTACTGAAACTAAAGCTTTGGTTTGTGGCAGGTAATAGACAATGGCTTCAGACTTCAGATTGAGGCAATCAACACTTGCTAGAGTTGGATGGGACATACCTGACCAGTAAGGATCATGATGGCGCTGCAAGGAAAGTGTCTCTGCAATAATTGCAGTTGCCATAAAGCTCCTGGCCAAATGCTTAGGGCATGAAAAGCTTTGCATGAGTCACTGCAGTGAAGCGCTTTGCAAAATGACCTGTGGTGACGCTGGGCATATTGTGCTGCAGTGAGACATTTTGCATAAGTGCTGCTTTGAGGTGCTTGGCACGATATGCTGGCTCAGGTGCAAGCTCACAGTTATGTGTTTCCTGTGGCGCACTCATCTTGATGCACCTGCCTTGGCAGGCTCACAGTGATGCGGTGCTATGGTGCAGTCACTATGATATCATTTGAATGTGCTTTACCAGAGACATCCATGTTTGTCAAAGAACACTACTGCTGCCTACTGGTTTTTTGACGTCCCGGTGCGGTATCGGCTGTTGAGCAAGTTCCAGTGGTGTATCTGGTGTTTGTCACAAGGCACTACTATCCAAGTCAGCTTGAAAACATTATTCTTCCAAATGTTGGCTACATATTACGTGCCAGAAGTTCGATGGTAAATCCTCCCTCTTCAAGTTAGCAAACCAACAATGAAGCCGTCGTTGGAGGATCAGGAATTAGAAAGGTGAAATAACACATTTTTTTTTTTACCTTTACCCGATGCATATTAACATCCGACTGCCATGCTCGTGGCCATTGTCACTTTAACAATATCTCTTGCAAATTTCAATGTTGAAGTCCTCTAGAAATAGATATGTATAGCAGTTCCTATTGATTTTGCTTGTAAA
>NW_015151247.1:168596-174095 GCF_000732505.1 Cyprinodon variegatus | reverse complement strand
TTTTTTACTTTTTAACACTAAATCCATTATATCACTGTGAACATATATAAGGCATGAATAATGATCCATTGATAATTCCTTGCTGACCAGACTTTTCATTTAACAATATTTGATAGGATAAAAGTCAGCATTTGAATTTTCTGATAAAAACCTGAATAAAAACCTGTAAAAATCAAAAACTGAATAATCTAGAACAAAATGCTATCTACTTAACTTACTTTGTTACCTTCTTTGCCCAAAAAAATACAATTTCATCTGTACTGTATGTGTCACAGACAGTTAAAAAGTTGACAGTTAAAAGTCATTTAGACTTTTGAAATAACTCTGAAGCTTTTACTTTGAAGATATTCTAAAACAGAAACGTACTTAAAGAAAATAATCATATGAATACTAATTATTTCCTTCCTAAATTAAATAGTGTTTCTATTTAAATTGTAGGCTGTGGTTATATGATTGTAAATTAAACTGTAGATTATTGTGGATTATTTTCTCCAGACAAAAATGATAGAAAGAAAGAGGATAATATCTCCTGAAAGTAGAGAGAGTAGAATTTTTTACAAATTGTTTACCGTCAACAAATACACACAGCATCTATGGTTTTACATATTCTCTGCATCTACTTCAATAGTGGCATTTTGACAGCCTTCTTAAACCACCATCTTTGAAATCTATCAAATCATTTCTCTTTACAAACTTGTGCATATTCACAATTATCTCGTGCTTCATCCGACAGCTCTAAAATTTCAACTCTGCAGTGATGCCCTTCTGCTTCTGTGTATCGCTCCATTTGCTCTATCAGCTGTACAACCCTGACATCAGCGTAGTTCACTTCCTGATAAGCTACTTCCACTGTAAAAAAGTGAGACACAAGCAGCAGTTAAATAACCTAGGTATATATATTAACAGCAAGATATTTTTTAAATGTAAACTTAAAAATATATATTGCAAAAAGTGAAATTACCCTTATTGTGTTTTTTCCCCAGGGCACAGATGACTGATATAGCTATAGCTAAAACAAGTAGAAGTCCTGCGAGTCCAGCAATCAGAACGATCAACAATTTAGCTTCAAAAGGAAACCCGTGGTTTTATGTAAAAGAGAGGAAGAGGATTTCAAAGCAATATTCTTCTGTTTTTTCAGTATATAAATGCAGTAATATTATTTAAAGCATAAATTAGCAATTTGGTTAAAAGTACTGTGTTTATTTTCGGCTCACCCACAATACCTTGTGAAGATGTTTCCTCTGGTTCAACAGAGCTGTCCTTAAATTGCTCCTCAAATGATACTGGTAGAAGACAAACATGTAAATGGGTATGTGAACAGAATCATCAATTATACACTTAAAAAAACATTCACTACTCTGTAACAAACTGAAAAGCTGGGTCGAGGGAAACATGCACCTGGAACATTTAATAACACTTAATTTACAGTAATGCACAGAAGATAAAAAGAAAAGACGTGTACTTGTTCTGTACATCATAAATTGAATGTTGTAATTCAAATGACAACATTAACTCAATTCAATAATGGAAACATTTTACCTCGAACAGACAACTGCAGAGTCCTTTGACCGCTGTTGACACCAGCTGAATTGAAGATTTCCAGAGTATAATTGCCACCATCTGTCCAGCTCAGGTTATTGATCCTGATTGTTCGTTTACTTAGGAATAAAACAGTCCTATTTTCCATTGTTTTACTTACAATCTTATTCTGTCTGCTATTATAAATCTGTTCTAAACCTTTTTTCCAGTTGTATATGGGTATATCTGAAGAGTTGCTCATAAGCTGGATAGACAGAGTTCCTCCTAGAACCCCATCACACCGAGCTCCATCCTGTCTGCCATCACAGTAAGTTTCCACTCCTGCAAAAGATATAATAGCAAAGGTTATTTTCTGGTATTCCTTCAGACATTCCTGTTTGTTTTTTTTCTATGCACATTTTCTTTTAGAAGCATAGCACGGTTAAATAGTATTTCTACATAAATACATCAGTTTTGTTTCTTTATCAATGAAAAAAATGAAAATTAACTACTGGTAATTATTTTCATTTAGAACTGGTTTCCTCAAATAAAGCAACACATTCTTTAAACTTTTATGGAGTGTGATTTAATACATTTCAAATTGAAATTCGATGAAGTTAAGATAAAGACTTAACTGCCAGTTTTGCACACACAAAAAAAAAGATGGCAATCATTTAGAATAGGTTTTCTCTACAGGCTTTAAACATAAATTATGACATACAGTAGCAGAAACAAAAAAATGTGCATTTTTTTTTTGCAATCTGCAAATTGTTATGAAATAAATGTCAGCTCACCTTGTGATTCACCAAGTAGCACCACCAACAATCCAAAAACTTCTATGACTTTAGAGCAGCTAATCAGCATCATTGTGTAACACTGCATATTTGAAATGTATCTGGATTTGATCAGTTTGAGAAAAAGAAGCTGCTGCATATAAAAAAAGGGAAGTGATAAAACTAACCAAAACCAGGACTTCTTTTTTTTTTTTACATTATCAGTAAGTAACACATCCATGTGATGTTTGATGACATTACATCTTAAACTTTCTTCACCACATAAAATGTGATAAGTAAACCAGATAGCAAGGAAACAGGTTTTCATTCTGGATAGTCTTTTCTTCCACTATGAAGGCATTTAGGTGTTTTACTTTTCTTGCAGAGCATAAAGTGATCACTTTGAAACTTTTTTAAAAATCCAACATGCATATATTTTGACCCACATATGTGTACTTTGATCCAACATACATGTTTTTGGACTGGAAGGAAAGCAAATTAGCAATAAAAGTTTCAGGCATGCACAGGATGAACATATAAGCTCTACACACAAAACTCAGTTTATCTGAAATCGAAATGGAAACTTTGTGGTGAGGCGGACTCATGTGAGTCGGTAAAACTGGTCAATTGAAGCTCACACCAAACTAACTTTATTTGAAGGAAAGGGAAGAAAAAAGGTATTAACAAACTATTGCAGTTTGTAAATTATACAGTATTCAAAACACTGCATGATAAAATGTGTCCTTTAAGCAGTGCCCCTTTTTGTGGTTTAGCTGCACAGCACCAGAGAGAGACCTGATCGTAGAACAGGGTAATGCCGGAAACTCTCTTCAGCAGAAACACACAGATCTGCTCATTGCTTAAATCACTAAAGGTCATGTTTGGGGACAGGCTGAAGGTTTTTACTGAAGCTAAGAATACTGATTAGGATCCTTAATAATTTTCCACTTCAATTTATTCAATAACTGTGAAGTATATTAAAACTCTTGGTGGGAACAAATCAACAGCTAAATGTATTGTTGCTTTCTGCATACCTTAAAATGGAGAAGGAAATCTTGCAGTTTTACACAAAATGGAAATCACATCTGACTTTTTGAAAAGACAATTAGGAGAAATATATTGATACAATTACTTGGTCTTTGGCGCTCAGACCTCGGCAGGGAGAACCTGAGAGAACCTGTCCATGATGAGCAAGCATGCAGCAACAGTGGAAAGGAAAAACTCCCCGTTGGATAGAAACCTCTGGCAGAACCAGGCTCAACATAGCGGTCTTCTGCCGGTGTGGTTGAGATAAGACAGGGAATGCAGTAAGCGTCCGGAAGGAATGACTCTCTGATGAAGCTTTAGCGACGATGGCTGAGGAGGGGCTGGAGTTTTAATACTGGCCTTCCGCCTAGACTCCATTTGAAAGAACAATCCTGGGCCCCCTCCCAAGTCTGTT
Organism: Cyprinodon variegatus; assembly: GCF_000732505.1. Classification (NCBI taxonomy): domain Eukaryota; kingdom Metazoa; phylum Chordata; class Actinopteri; order Cyprinodontiformes; family Cyprinodontidae; genus Cyprinodon; species Cyprinodon variegatus. Next base: position 170,363 of record NW_015151247.1, on the reverse strand, counting down.
ATCTTGTCTGTACTAATTTTAAATGATACTTTAGAAAACCAGTCCTTACTTTTAATAAGTAATTTCTATAGTAACACTTAGAATTGCTAGTGCAACTATTGGAGACAAAGCAGGTAAAACCTGCACAACAATGTAAATTACATAATGATATGTATAAATTGAAAACAATGGGAATCTCTCTGAGACTTTTTCACACCTACTAGTGTATCCATCAAACTGGCTACATAAGGCTGTACTGTGGAAATAATAGAAAAAAGTTAAAGGCATAGTGGAGGGTGTTCTATTTCTGGGTGGAACGTCAAAATAATAGTCAATCATTCTGGTGGTATTTTTACATAAATCCTTCCTACATGCTCTTACCAGTGGTGAGTCTGACATAGTGGAAAAATTGCCAATATTATTTTGGACAGTATGAGCGATGCAAACAGCAACTTTTAAACAAAGTGTTAACGAGGAGAAATGGGCTTGTGCATGCACACGTTTAATAGGCGTTTAATAGGCGTTTAATAGGCATTAATAGTCGTTCTCTCTCATGAGCGGGTACAGGGTCGTGGATGTGCATTTCTTTTTTTTTTAAGTGGAGACGGCGGGTCTTTTCAAAAATTCACTTTATTCACTATACCATTAATCCTCTAACCCCGCGAATCAGATTGAATTAAGGATAGCACCAAGGGTAGTTTAGAGCTTTGATTTAAATATAGATTGTTTTTTCCTTTATTCGACTTAGGTCATCTTGCTGAAAAAAATCTAAGTTTAACACATTGCAGATGGAACATCCATCCATCCTTTTTCTGTTATGCTTATACTTGGTGGGGTCACAAGGGATGCTGATGTGTCTCTAGCTGTCAGTGGGTAAGAGGCGGGGTACACCCTGGACAGGTTGCCAGTCCATCGCAGGGCAACAAAGACAAACAATCTTTCACGCACACACTCACAACTAAGGAGAATTTAGAGAAACCAATTAGCCTAACAGTCATGTTTTTGGACAGTAACAGGAAGCCAGAGTACCCAGACCCCGGGCCAGGAATAGAACCAGGAACCTTCTTGCTGCAGGGTAGCAGTGCTGCCCACTGTTCCAATGAGCAGCCGGGATATATCAAAGTTAAATGTATAGTGAAACAAACACTGCCTCTTTATGAAAAAAGCTTATATCTTGTCTTGTTCAACCAGAAGTTCTAGGTCTATCATAAATGTAGGTTTTATTTGCAGAATACAAAACTTCAAGCTTGCCTGTATAACAAAACAAACAAAACACAATATGAAGGAATGTCTTGAAAAAATCTTTCAGATGTTCAACACTGTTAATTAAACAATTAAACAACAAAATAAACCAACCTAATCCTTTTGAAAGAGATGCACTCTCAACCAGAAAAAGTGATTTTTTTTAAAGGTTCAAAGTGACTGTTAAGTGTAATATGCAAAAATATTAACAGTATCAAAAAACAGTGTGGATTTAAAAAGTAAACAATTTTCTTTTTGTGTTAAAATGTGTGTTGGTGTTGGGTTTTAGTAAAATTGTAGCAGACATCCAGAGTGTAAAAGTGGCTATGTATTTGTCATGTAGGCTCTTTGTTCAAACCAAAAAAACCACAGAACCATGCTCACCTCCTCCATTATTTGCAGTACGTCATTTGGGGGAAGGTTGCTAACATTCGCCCACCTTGCTTTAAGCGTGACTATCTCTACCAACCAAATATATATATATATATATGTGTGTGTGTGTGTGTGTGTGTGTGTGTGTGTGTGTGTGTGTGTGTGTGTGTGTGT
>NW_015151247.1:100450-167614 GCF_000732505.1 Cyprinodon variegatus | reverse complement strand
CTTAGTATCGGTATCGAGTTGAAAAGTTTAGTATAGTGACCCTAGAACACATATGACAAAATTGACTGTGGACTTTGCAATGCTCCCTATGTTCCTATACAATAATGCTATAGAAAAAACTCAAACACAGATTACAGCATAGGTGCCTATGCATGCACGTTAATCAACAGAATTAATGGGACAATGGTGCAATCAGCAGGTTGCAGAGAATGCAGGAGTAATTTATTAAGTAAATGTATTATTAATCAAATATGTGGAAATAATAAACATTTGGCTGAACAGTCACAAGGTTGCTCGGTAGGAGTTGTTCCTGTCACTCTTACTCAGAGTCAGATATTTATAGGAGAGTGATGGCTTTTGGGAAGAAGCTGTTCCTCAATCTTTTGGTTTTGGTGTACAGTTATCTGCAGTGCCAACCAATTAGGAGAAGTAGGAAAAGGTTGCGGTGAGATTTGTCTGCAGTGCTTTTTGATGGCTCAGGAAGTCCTTTATGCAGGAAAGGTTGACATCAATTATTTTTTTATCCGCTGCTGGTCTTTGTTGATGGTGTTTTAGGCTCCCACTTTTGGTCCTGGGATAAAGTGTATCTTACAAACAAGCAGGTATCCACAACAGACACAGGGTTGCTGAGGGTGTGTATGTGTGTGTGTATTAAGGGGTGGGGTGGCCCCCTAAAGTCTATGATCATTTCCACAGTTTGAGTGTGTTAGCACGCAAACATTTTTATTAACATATATTTGATATGCTATTATATAAGTGTGTTTCATGTTCATGTTTACTAAGGTGTTTGCTCTTATTACAGACTCCAACTCTATAGATCAGAGGCCTCTTTCACTAACTTGAGAAATTCCAAAATAGGAGATAAAGCCAGACTCAACCTAGCATACTGTAAGTGGTATAACGTTGGTGTTAGACTTTAATAATACCTGTCTGTTATGTGTTAAGGCTAATTTTTTCCAAAGCAATTTATCTAATTAGGACAAGATTTTGAAATGTAATGGAAGCATACATAGAGGGTGGATAGTTCTTATTGGAAAGCTCTGTCCCTGTGCATTCTGATTGTCAATGATCCAAAAGCAGTGCTTTATGTTAAATCGGCTGGTGCCGGTAAACTCTCCTCCTGTGTTTTTGTGTTTAAAAAAGCAGTGCTAAAAAAAAAAGCGTTTAAAAAAGCTTTGTTATAGTTTACATAAGATCTACCTCTACCTATAGAGCTACCTATATTTCTGAGATTAGCTTTCCTAAATATGCTGAACTTAAATTTTGCACTGGCGTTTTGTTATTGTTTTGTAAAAAAAAATATATATATATTTTGTTGATTAAGCTTATGTATTGTATTCAAAAATGTATTCAAAATCCATGTGGAAAAAGTTACCTATTGTTGTTTCCAAGTCAGGTATTTATATGCGATTAAAATGCAATTCATTTCGATTAATTAATTTCACAGCCATGCAATTAATGCAATAAAAAAAATTTAATCGAGTCACACCCCTAGTTTTATCACTTTTTTTTTGCTACAAAATTCTAGTATTCCCAGAATTCACATCAAAAGTAGGCTTACTTAGAAAGGGATCGAGGGGGAAAAAGGTTTGGAAGCAATAAGATGTGTTCATGTAATGTATGTAATGTCATTTGAATAATAATGTTGGAAGGCCTTACCATATTTGAAAGGCCTAACCATACCTCATTCTTACTTGAACATGGGGTTTTCTGTTAATAAGTTCACCTTCATGACTAGAGGGGCATTAAAGTGTGTGTGCAGTCCAGAAGACCAAAAACATTAGAAAATCCTAAAAAGTAGTTCAGCTATTTCAAAGTTTGTTTTGTGTTTATAATGTGTAGACTAATTCATATTACATTCAATATTGTAGAATCACTCCTTGATGTTTTTCATTATTCTGTGCCCAGGGAAACTTGATTTGCGTATTATTGTTTAAATGTGAAATTCACACTTCTGATGGTGCAGTAAATAATGGCTTTGTTAAGATAATATTAGCATCTGCTGTTGCATACAGAGACATACCACATGTGAACCACACAGATGATTATGTAACGGTAAAGCCATTGCACTGTTCTCTGCTGTGCTTAGTTTAGGTACCCAGCAGTCTATGCAGGTAGCAGGTACCATCCCCAAAAAGGCAGAAATGCTCATAAAAGTAATAATCAGGGAGGGTTTTTTTCTCTAATCCCTTAAAAATACCAGTAGTCTGTTAAAGGCCTTTCTTTCAAATATAAACAGGAGCTGTCTTTTAAAAACACATCAAACACTACCTATGTCCATAAAAAATATATAAAATTGATAATGGCATAGGCTGCCATAATAATGTCAAAATAATTAATTTCACTATGTAAGTAAATATATTACTAGTTTTTAATGTAGGCTGATAAAAATAAAAATACCACAACATACAGATAAGGTAATGGCGTAACTGACAAAAATCTGTTTTTGATCTGTGTGACACTGACTGTTTAGATGAGGCACGAGGGAGTAAGCCTGGTCTGGAGCAGGCTTGCTGGACAAAATAAATCACAACGGCAAACTTCTTTATGCCATGATCATGGCTCTGAGGGTTGGCCTAACTGCTCATGTCATTCACTTGCCTAACTCTGCCCGGTTTCCAATTACTAATCATCTAATCCACTTGGTTCTCTACATATGGCTCAGTCCAAGTTAACGGGGCCAGATTATTAAGGTTGTTGTTGATGCTCTTGTCCTACTGCTCATTCTTGGGGGCAAGTGGAGAGAACTTTTTTTTTTTTTTAGCATTCCATGGTTTTTCTGATTTCCTGATCATGTTCTGCCGCTTATCCACTAAACATGCCCTGTTTCTGTCTTGGCTCAGTGGGGAGAGCGGTTTTAGTATTTCATAGTGTTCCTGATATCCTGTTCTGTTCTGCTTCTCAACCCTTGAGCTTCCCAGTTTCTATCTGAATGTTCTGCCTGAACTGTTTGTGGACTCCTGGAACCCTGGACCAGCCAGTTCCTTTTCTGATCTGTGTCCCTGGCCGGGCTTCGGACTGCTGGACCTCTGAGCCTTCCTGTTCTGATCTGTTTCCCTGTCCTGGCTCGGATTCCTGCTTGTCTTCTGGAGCTGCAGCATCTGGTTCACTCTGAGTGTTGCCGGCTGCATACCATTCACAGTCCACCGGCTGGATCCAACCTCGCTCTATGGAGATGGACTGAACTGATAAACCAGGTAAGTGACTAACATGGATAATCATCCTCCGTCAGCTTATCATGGTCACTTACCTGTGTTTTTCTCCAGTTTCTTAAGTTTTCAGTAATGGTCAATGCCTAGCCTCAGACACGGCAGATCTGCCTGAGAGTTTTTAATTATCACTTTCAATTATCCCACTGTCTGTAAATGGTAAATGGCATGTACTTATATAGCGCCTTTATTCAAGTCAGGAGACTTGACCAAAGCGCTCTACACTACATTCATTCACCCCTTCACGCACACACTCACCCACTGATGGTGGCAAGCCACATTGTAGCCACAGCTGCCCTGGGGCTCACTGACAGAAGCGGGGCTGCCGTACACTGGCGCTACCGGGCCCTCTGACCACCATCTGTATCACCTTGAATACTGGGTTCTTCTGTCCTGCTTCCTGACACTTTGTTACTGATGTTGCCAAATCAAGTTGAGACTAAATTGGACCAGAGGCCTTTATCACCAAGCAGGGTTTATGGGTTAGTGAGAAAACGCAGACTTTCTGGTACCACCAAGCCGGACTCAATCTTAGCAAGGTTAGTCACCATAGTAAAATACTCTGAAAACCTAAACCTGCTCCAGGCTCCTGCTTTGATCCTGCCTGTATCTGAATGCAAGAAAACGCTCCACCCAGCAAATCATCTCTTTGGGAAACAATGACTTGCTCTTCCATTGAAGACCCAAATTAATTCAGAAGGAAAATTGTGAGAAAATCCTTTGTATCACTATGACAATTAATTATGTTAGTGATACAAGTTTTCACAGGCCTAACTGGCATGTGCCTCATCCTGGAAGAGTGTGTTGGCTGTGCGATCTATAGGAATTCGTTCCTCACTGTATCAGACTGTACTTATGGTCATGAGATGTTATGCCACCAGCAGCTTCCTGTCCATCCTCAGGGATGCTGAACTATTTGCGAGAACACACTATAAAGGAAGGATATTATGCCACTGCAGTGGAGTCAATAACTGGGGTTTCCATGAAAATTCATATCAATCACATTATACAAATCAGTCTATTATATATATGGGTTCTTAGGCGACAACTGAGCCACAAAGGACAGCTTCTGTTATTTATCTCCTCCCAAGCAGGGATTTGAACCTAGGCTTTCCTTGAGCAAGTCGGTCGACTTGCAAGTCGGCAGACTGTGCAAAGAGGCCCCTGAGACAATGAAGCACATAACCGCAGGGTTTAAGATGCTGGCAGGGAAAGCTTACAAGGAGCGGCATAACCAAGTGGCTGGAATAGCTTACAGGAACATCTGTGCAGATTATGGGCTGGAAACCCCAAGATTAAAGTTGGAAACACCTCCAAAGACGGTAGAGAATGACCGAGCCAAGTTCCTGTGGGACTTGCTGATACAGACAGACCGAATGGTAATGGCAAACCAACTGGACATTGTGGTAGTGGACAAAAAGCAGAGGAAAGCAATTGTGGTAGGCAATACCAAGTTACTGGCATCAGGAAAATACCACAGGCTCAGAGAAGAGCTGGAGAAAACCAGGAAGGTCAAGGCATCAGTGGTACTCGTGGTCAGACATGGGCAATGTGGAGTCAACAAGTCATCTCCATGTCATGTATTTGTTCTACCCAGCCACTGAAGCAGGTGATTCCAATCTTCACCGTGAATTAACCTGTGCAGATTGGACTCACCTGGTTAATTGGCTGGGTAGATTAAATACATGACATGGAGATGACTTGTTGACTCCACATTGCCCATGTCTGCCCGTGGTAATTGTGGCACTCAGGGCAGTGATCCCCAAACTTGAAGAGTGGTTATAGCAGATCCCTGGAAATACATCAGACATCTCAGTCCAGAAGAGTGCAGTTCTAGGAACAGCAAAGATACTGCACAGAACCTTCAAGTTTCCAGGCCTCTGGGAAAGGACACAGGCTTGAAGGAAAAAAAAGGGGAAGACTGCCCACAATGGTGAGGAAGAGTTTTGTTTTTTTTGCTGTGACAGTATAGATGAGAATTTTAGATGTTGACTGCAGCTACTCTAATGGGGTATTAATAGACAGCACCAGCTTAAAAGTAAAAAGTTCTGACACAGCTCAGGTATCGGGATGATTTTACTCAGATGATTCACTTCTTGTATTAATATGATGCAATCGTGGCATCAGCTTCCAGCTTTGTTGTAGCAAATTAAAAAGTCCAACAAACCAGATGCAATTAAGTTTTTGTGTTTATTTTTATATGCTCCCAAGTCCTCTTCACTCCAGAGGGGAATGCGATTAAGATGTAGTAAAGTTAGTGGGTTGTTGGCTGTGTTAAATTACACTGATGTGTAACTCCCTAATTTATGCAGTCAGCTATCCTTTTCACTCTATTTGGCTCCTCTGTCATGCCGCCACCATGTTTGTTGTTTAACTGATACTTGTTTTTTCGCTTCCTATTTCTGTAAACTATGTTTTTTTGTTCCCCACATGAGAAATTCAGCAGTCTCCCTTCTGCGCTCATGGTTGTGATTGGTTTTCTACCTTGAGCATGCCCATTTATATGTGTGCGTTCACAGATTCATAAACAGTTCAAGCTTGATTGAGTCAGCAAGGTGATAACCAGATTCGTGGTACGGCTTATCCTGATTACCATTGTGGTGGATTGGATAAACTGGTTAGACTGGGAGTAATCCAGCTATGTTGAGCTGGCTTCCTGGTAAAGGGCTCAGGATATCTGGAAAATCCTGACTTAATCCCTTATCTTTCATGAAATAGGCCTCAGGACTGAAATCTGATTATGAATATATTAAATATTCATCGCTGTAAGTTATAGTTAATTAATAGAATATTTAAACTGAGGGTAAAACCAATTCATGATTATGAGTTAAATGATTATAACTGTAATTTGCTCACCTACCAGGGTTCTAGTCTTTTACATAAGGTTGGACTTCTGTACTGGCTGTTTAAAATCCAGTTGCCTCCACCAATTTAGTATTTTAGACTATGGCTATCAGCAGAGTTATCAATCACCAACCAAATAAATCTGTCTCTGTTCATTCAAATGTTAACCAAAGGAAGGGGGATCTGGCCTGAGTGATAAACTGTTCACTGTATAGAATAACCACAAAGATAATGGGTTAAAATGGTGCCTTTGTTAGCCAATAATCTCTATCACAGTATTATTGTATCTAATGACTATGCAAACACAAAACACTACTTAAAATAAGCACAAGTAAATAAAAGCAAATATAAAAGGGGAAAAAGGTTTTAAGAGTCCATTAAATAATTTCTGAGGTATGTTCAAGTTTTAAGGTTTAATGCATTTAGGGTGTCCTTTAAAATAGCAGTAGATAAATGTGAATAACCCTGATGCAGATATTTAATGCTATCAAAACAATAAGATTTCATTCAGTCTTACAGTGAAAAATGAAAATCACTCAGGAATGCATTAAAATAGTGACACTGGACAGAATGTTTTAGTTCAGATGGTGCAGAACATCAGGTACCGGATGGGCCAGCTAGAACAAATGGGTTAGATGACTCACAAAATGGCTGCTACCATGGGGCTGGCAATGAGGTAGTTTGGAGCTAAAGATGCTAGCTAATCCAACCATAGTAGCCTAAAGGTCTAATTATGCTTGATCCACTAACATTCAGCTTGAAAAATCAGCCCGTCAGAGCGTCTGCTGCATTTATACCCTGGGGGCTTTCCCCTAGCTCCTGACTGCTCTTCAAAAACAGCAAGCTGACAACACCACACTAAACAAGGAAATAGAAAACACAGCCATTTGCTTCTTTATCAAAGCCTCTTCATGCCGTTCGAGAGCGACAGCTATTAATTTCCTGGAGTTTTACCAAAATATGTTGATAGTGGTGATATTTTTGAGCTAAATCACAGGATGTCTCTAGATGTTTACATTTGCGAACCCTCCCCAGGAGGAGTTGCAGATCGCTCGCCATGTTTTCCACGCACATCCGTCCGTGTAGTTCCACATTTTCCTGCAGAAGCTCCCTGCAGAAATTTTGTATGCACTGAGACTTCACTCATAATTGGAGCTTTACACTTGAAACATATGGAAAAGGAGGAATTAAGCAGACAGTAACAAACAGCATGGATAGTTCAGTCAGGCTCAATGAGCATTAGCATTCAGTTCAAAACTCTTACTTAAGAAACATCAACAGTTGAAACAGAAAGCTTCTTTCAGATATAACACAAACACACTTAAAAAAATAAATTCTACCTAATTCAAAATAAAAGGCGCCACATAGCATTACACCACATTTCTCGCTAAACAGAGTATCTATTAAGCATCCGATGAACAGAGGGGAAAAGTGGTTTGTAGGGCTTTGGTTCTAATCGGTCCCACTCGGAAAAAGGGGGAAGAAGTCTGTCTTGATTTGGCTCAAAATCTTAGTCTGCTCATTCAACAGACAGCTCTTGTAGAGATTTGAGTTATTCTGTTGAAAAAACCAGAAACAGATCTGGCGAAACAGATTGCCAGGGGCCAACAGCAATTGCGCCCGGCTTTTCTGTGGGCGGCAAATGTGGGCTCAGTTATACAAAACTGTGTAGTTCCTCATCTGCTTCACCAGGCAGATTCACAACTGGTTCAACTTGGTTTGTGCCACAGGAAGAGAAAGGCACTACGTTCGGCTCCCTATGACTGGTTGGCAAGGGTGAAGTCTGGTTCGACCAGCGAACACTGACTCTTCTCCGGAGAGGATTTAGCGGCCATGGACGTAGCCTGAGCTGAAATCCGGCGTATATCTCTCTTATCAAAGCCGTTAGAGCCACATACAAGAGAGAGTTGAATATCGGTCAGCTGCTTAAGGAACCTCTGTAGCATGAAGGTGACATCAGGGGGTAGTCGCTCCTGGTTCCATCATTGACATTTGATCATAAACAATGGCAACTCAAAAACGAATCTCAATTACTAAGAAATAAATAATTTTGGATAGTTTCATGTTTTTTTCCACATTCAATGTTTATATATATATATATATATATATATATANGACATGGAGATGACTTGTTGACTCCACATTGCCCATGTCTGCCCGTGGTAATTGTGGCACTCAGGGCAGTGATCCCCAAACTTGAAGAGTGGTTATAGCAGATCCCTGGAAATACATCAGACATCTCAGTCCAGAAGAGTGCAGTTCTAGGAACAGCAAAGATACTGCACAGAACCTTCAAGTTTCCAGGCCTCTGGGAAAGGACACAGGCTTGAAGGAAAAAAAAGGGGAAGACTGCCCACAATGGTGAGGAAGAGTTTTGTTTTTTTTGCTGTGACAGTATAGATGAGAATTTTAGATGTTGACTGCAGCTACTCTAATGGGGTATTAATAGACAGCACCAGCTTAAAAGTAAAAAGTTCTGACACAGCTCAGGTATCGGGATGATTTTACTCAGATGATTCACTTCTTGTATTAATATGATGCAATCGTGGCATCAGCTTCCAGCTTTGTTGTAGCAAATTAAAAAGTCCAACAAACCAGATGCAATTAAGTTTTTGTGTTTATTTTTATATGCTCCCAAGTCCTCTTCACTCCAGAGGGGAATGCGATTAAGATGTAGTAAAGTTAGTGGGTTGTTGGCTGTGTTAAATTACACTGATGTGTAACTCCCTAATTTATGCAGTCAGCTATCCTTTTCACTCTATTTGGCTCCTCTGTCATGCCGCCACCATGTTTGTTGTTTAACTGATACTTGTTTTTTCGCTTCCTATTTCTGTAAACTATGTTTTTTTGTTCCCCACATGAGAAATTCAGCAGTCTCCCTTCTGCGCTCATGGTTGTGATTGGTTTTCTACCTTGAGCATGCCCATTTATATGTGTGCGTTCACAGATTCATAAACAGTTCAAGCTTGATTGAGTCAGCAAGGTGATAACCAGATTCGTGGTACGGCTTATCCTGATTACCATTGTGGTGGATTGGATAAACTGGTTAGACTGGGAGTAATCCAGCTATGTTGAGCTGGCTTCCTGGTAAAGGGCTCAGGATATCTGGAAAATCCTGACTTAATCCCTTATCTTTCATGAAATAGGCCTCAGGACTGAAATCTGATTATGAATATATTAAATATTCATCGCTGTAAGTTATAGTTAATTAATAGAATATTTAAACTGAGGGTAAAACCAATTCATGATTATGAGTTAAATGATTATAACTGTAATTTGCTCACCTACCAGGGTTCTAGTCTTTTACATAAGGTTGGACTTCTGTACTGGCTGTTTAAAATCCAGTTGCCTCCACCAATTTAGTATTTTAGACTATGGCTATCAGCAGAGTTATCAATCACCAACCAAATAAATCTGTCTCTGTTCATTCAAATGTTAACCAAAGGAAGGGGGATCTGGCCTGAGTGATAAACTGTTCACTGTATAGAATAACCACAAAGATAATGGGTTAAAATGGTGCCTTTGTTAGCCAATAATCTCTATCACAGTATTATTGTATCTAATGACTATGCATTCAGAAAACACTACTTAAAATAATGCAATCACAAAACACTACTTAAAATAAGCACAAGTAAATAAAAGCAAATATAAAAGGGGAAAAAGGTTTTAAGAGTCCATTAAATAATTTCTGAGGTATGTTCAAGTTTTAAGGTTTAATGCATTTAGGGTGTCCTTTAAAATAGCAGTAGATAAATGTGAATAACAATACGATTTCATACGATAAACATTAAGATTTCATTCAGTATTACAGTGAAAAATGAAAATCACTCAGGAATGCATTAAAATAGTGACACTGGACAGAATGTTTTAGTTCAGATGGTGCAGAACATCAGGTACCGGATGGGCCAGCTAGAACAAATGGGTTAGATGACTCACAAAATGGCTGCTACCATGGGGCTGGCAATGAGGTAGTTTGGAGCTAAAGATGCTAGCTAATCCAACCATAGTAGCCTAAAGGTCTAATTATGCTTGATCCACTAACATTCAGCTTGAAAAATCAGCCCGTCAGAGCGTCTGCTGCATTTATACCCTGGGGGCTTTCCCCTAGCTCCTGACTGCTCTTCAAGTCAGAATAAATGCATCAAAATGTATGATTTACATATTTAAAAAAATTTATTAAACTGGGTCCTGCTGTGACGATCTTGGCACTGGTGCTGGCTTAATCTCCAACTCCTCACACCTGCTCACTCCACCCTGCCTGCGATTATCACTAATTGGTCCCACCTCTATATATAGCTCATTTGGATCTGTTCCCAGTGCCAGATCGTCTCAAACCAACTATTGAGTACCTTCCAGCTTTTCTATATTTTGCCTGCCTACTTGTTACCTGACCTGTTTTTGCCTTTTTTCACTGAGCCTGCCTGACCCCTTATCTGATCCTGACTACCTGCCCTGAATCCAAACCGGATCCGCCTCTGAACCCTTGCATCAGTTCTGCCTTGGATTGCCTGCCTCTGAGCCTGAACCCCACTCAGTCAGTGAGTAACCGAGTCTGCCTAACTATTTTGCTTCTCTCAACCTGCCAGTAAACGGACCCATGAACGGACCTGGACCTCTCTTCTGGATTGCCCCTCTGTACCTTCGCTTGGACCCCATCTCTGAATCTATAAACGAACTTTCTCTGGAGCTCATCGGCCTCAGTCCTCAGCTAACCATCCGCCGCTCAACGGCCACCGCTTCCACAAGCCCCTTCATCGTACGGACTCCTGCCCCGGACCCAAAACGGTGCCAGTCGCCCACTCTGAGACCCAGTAACAGGTTAGTGATCCAGCCTCAGTCCCTCTCTAGTTCTCTTATTGCTGATCACTAACCTGTTGTCTCCGCCACAGGGTATTTCCTGACTGAGAGCCGCCTGCACACTCCCTGTGCCTCCCATTATAAATAAAATCTGTTGCATTCCACTGACCTGTCTGAGCTGTTTCCTGGGTCCAATATCCTGTACGTTACACCTGCTAATAAATTAGTATTTGTCTCATTATTTTTCATTATTTTTTAATTGATTAAGCTTAGGGTGTTATTTGCATAATAGAATGCTGAATTACTATAGTCATTTCAAATGATGGATGACTGAGAATCTTCACCACTTAAACCCACTTTCTCTGTGTCATTGACATATTAAGTTTTTTATTTCAACATAAAAGATGAAAACATGCACAGCAACAGCAATTAATAAGGTTTCTTTAAAACCATTAGTGAGAAGGTGACTGTACATTCAGATTGATGAGGTAGCTCATAACATTAAGATACCCTGTTAAAGTAACCCAAACAGTTGAGTGAAAAGAAAAGAGCTGACAGATTTAAGGCTGAAGAAAAAAAACAAGAAAGAATGCTATAGATTAATAAGAATAGGGGTGTTTTTGCATCCAGTTTCATCCATTCCAAATAATGCGGTTTGTTTGGATGAGGCGATTGTTTTTAACTGTTTAGATTTGCTCCTTTCCTTCTAAAGGTTTTACTCTTCCCCACTCATATGGGATCAGTGCACTGACATTCTAGCTCATGTTTTAAGGTTATAAGGGAAATGTCTCTTGTTTTTACCGCTTGCTATATCTGCATGTTCATGCATTGGGATCTAAATAACTTTATCTAGGAAACACCAGGCTTTAATCACTTATGGGCCAAACCATTGGAAATGAATCCCCAACAAGCAGGAATTTATTTAGAATCTTGTATGATGGTTTGAAATACAGATATTTGTAATAAAATATAAACTCTTTGATGAAGACATAGAGAAAGGTGAGTAGCACTACTTTCATATTGAAAACATATAAAGTGATTAATGTCAGGGAACTTTAGTAGGGTTTGAATTATAGTGTCTTGAGAAAGTATTTGCCCCCGATAAAATTATAAGGATAAGATGCACATCTTCATAAGCTTTCCCGTCACCAAAGAATCAACTACTGTACATCAGTCAACATAACATGGATATGACTGCTCATCACAAAGGAAAATGTGGAACAGGTGTATTACTTTTTTATATACAGTATAATACAGGATTCCCTAATGTTAAATGTATTAAGATATAACCCCCCTGTTGCAAATGAAGGTGATTTTGAATGTTGTAACATAAAAAGTGGTAAAATATATCTGATGTTAAATGAAGATTTTAACACTAGATGCTTTTCATGAAGTATCCAGAGTTCAGTCCCAAGTCTACCACTTTAAAGGCAAAGATTTAAACCACAACACCACAGAGAAACTGAATAACAGGACAAAAAACCCACTACAAATGTATTAACTTTATGATCTGCATTTGTTACCATGTTGGCTTCCAGTGTTTGTTTTTCTTTAAATAATTTGTTATAAATCTTTAAATTGTGATGTTTTAGTTAAGGGAAGTGGTAATGGAGTATGTATTTAATGCTGTTTAGGCATTTAGTCCATCTGCTATTGTTTGCTGAATCAAGGAATCTATGATTCACCTCCTGAAGAAAACGGCAGACCTGCAATTAGCTGGATTAGATATAGCTGGCTTGATGTGGAGCCTGGCTTGGACTTTGTAAAGCCAGGATGCACTTTTACCTCTAGTTCGAGCCTAGCTTTATCTTGAAATATAATTATCTTGATATAACAGAAACAAGTCATCTTATGGACTCCATATACATATCTTGTTGCCTTTTAAGTCATTTGTTCACTTAGCTTCGTAGAAGATGTTTCCATCTTTTTTGCAAAATGGACTAAAATATTTTGTAATTTTGTTTTCAGACCATCTCTACAGGTTTTGATCAACATGCTCCAGAAGTGAAAACATGTAATCTCACCACAGATTGTCTTTGAATTATACAAATCACAGAATGATCCATAAAGTGCCCTTTACAGCTGCTTGTATGTCTTCCAGAAAATAATTTCCAAGGGGGCTTATGTTTTGCAAAACCATTTTCTAAAAGCTACTACACCTAAAGCTTCTTAAGGCACCAATAAAAATTCAAGTCTAGAATACCATGGTGCCATTTCACCTGAGCAGACCCAAAAAGTAAGAGAAAAATTAAAATTTGTGACACTTTGGGATCCCATCTTAACTCTGTCCATCTGTTTTTGGTAGTAAAGTCTTTGTAGGGTAGATTGAAGTTACACGGGTCATCTAACTTTACGGACTTGTGCATATACAGGACTTTCTGTGGTCAACACCATCTGCTGAGGATGCTCTGTAAATGTCACTCGTTTGTACTCCACCCCGTCCTCAGCATTTTCCTCTGTTTGCCTATCCTGCTGTGGCCCAACCTGGACCTCAGCATAAACTGGTTCACTGTTGTCTTTCTCCACTGCAGAACAGAGAAAAAGCATGTTACAGATAATCCCACTGACTAAATGGTATTTTCTTCTAATTTAACAGAGATTTTATTTATTTTGAATTTTGATAACTACCTTTGTATATATAACCCTTCTTTTGGAAGCAGACAAATCCTATTCCGAGAGCTAGGAAAAATACTAATGCCAGGAGTATTACAGCCAGTACTGTCAACAAGTCTGTTTGAGAGATAAGAAAACACAGATCTTTACGGCAGAGATTTGAATTAAGATTGTATTATTATTGGAGGAAACTACACTAACTGGCTCACCGAATGCAGCTGGTTCAACACAAAGGTTGTTAGTTTTTGCAAACACCCACTTGGATATCTCTGTCCCATTGGAAGTGCAGTTGATAAATATGAACCCTTGGAGAGGCCAAAACAAGACATGGTTTCAATTATGCTGTTAAAATATTCACAGGGTATCTCATTTTCTTTTCAATATGGCTACTTACCACATGTAGATATGGTCTCCTCTTTTGAGAGGGAACTGAACCGGTTCCAAACTGAGCAGGCCAGACGTCCTGAGATGTTCTGCCTCAGGATAATTTCCTTAGTTTCATTGTTTCCAGAAAGGAGCTCAGAGTCTGTCAAATTGTGTCCATCCAATGTCCAGCTGTACTGAGGATTGTCCCCTTTCTCTGAGAGACAGGACACCTTCATCTGTCCCTGAGACAAACATTCAGGGACCAGCTGGACTGATGAGACAGGAGCTGAAAGAGAAATATCTATTTGTCCTTACAGAAACTTGCACAGATTAGAGCTAACATACCTGATATACTATGGAAATTACTAAGAACTTAGCTGAAGATCTGTGTGTCAGTGAGAAAAAACATTTACCTTGAACAATTAGCTGAAGAGTCCTCTGTTCAGTTCTCCTTCCATTTGAATCAAAGATTTCCAAGGTATATTCACCACCATCAGCTCTGCTTAGATTCATGATGCTGAACGTACCAAACACAGGGAGAAAGAGAGATCTCCCCTCAATGTAATTTGGGATGAATCTGTTCCCTCTACCCTTTATGATTGTTGCTGTTTTATTTTTCCATTGGTAGTTGGGCGTTGTTGAAGTGTTGTTTAACAGTTGAATGACGACAGTTCCTCCCAAAGCTCCATAACACTCAAACTCCTCTTCTGTAATGTCACAGTGAGTTCCCTTATCTGTAAATTTAAAAAAATGACTTTAAAACTAATTACAAGTGAAGTGTCAAACACTTCTAAGAATTCTATGTAATAATAGAGTAGATGGAAACTATACTAATCAACCCAAAACCAAAAATCTTATACACCCCAATCCCACCCTCTGGTTGTGTAATGGTCTGACTTTTCCATTATTCCTTCAGCCTTGTCTGCAAGCCAGTGTTATCATTAGAAAGTGTTGGATGGGCAAAGTGACTAAAGAGTGCAAATGCCATGTAAAAACATTACTTCATAGTGAATTCAAAAGGTCCTGCAAACTCAATAAACAGAACAAAAATGAGACAAACCCAAAAAACACATGCAAAGGGAAAAACTGTATCCTGGAAGATAAAGAGCAGCTGCCAACATAACAACATGTGCAAGAAAAGTAGCAAAAACACCAGCAATTTGCTAGCTCCACATGGTTGTGCTCCAGACCACTTGAGGGAGACTTGTATTATCTCATTTGGGACCAGGCACTCAGGAAATACATAAACAAGATTCTAAGATTAAGTGTTGAAAACTATTGAAAGGAATTTTATCTTTTTGTTCTTCACTCCTGATGTCCTCTGGATTGTGTTTTTGCAGAGGGTCTGGTCCACAGACATTAATTCGTACCACTGTCTCTGCATATGAGTTGATAATAATCTCTGCCTAGTGGTCTAAAGCACTTGTCGCACTAGTTTGCAGCATTTCTTGACTTGCAGTTGATTTTGCTACTTGCAGAATTTTTCCTTTGCATGTGTTTTGTGTGGTAAAGTGTTAGTTTTAATTTTGAGTTTGCTAGTCAACTTTGGAGCATGCAGTATCTTTTGAATTATTTGTAAAATTGTGTACTTTTACACCCCAAAGCCATCATGGGATGTGGCCAGTTTATTCTTTGCTATTTGCTTCCCCCCTATATCAAAGGTGTTACCATTATTTGTATATGTTGGTATTTTGGGTTCATTTATCATAAACAGTAGCCACCAGCAAGTCTGCATGAGGTTGATCAGATTTTTTTTTTTCTTTTTGTGGTTGGAGGAGAAAGTATTGTCTTTGACTGTTCTGTTATTTCTTCCACTTGATCACAACCATCAACCACAACCAACATAATGCCTTGTCTGTTCCTGTTTGGCTGTGACGTCATCCTGGAAAGAAACATCAGCTGTGCTGCTTCTATCAACACCCTTGTTTATAGATGTTGGAGATCGGCCTGTTTTCCAGTGTGGTCCTGTTTCTCTGACTGAGTGGATGTGCTCTCTTCGTCCTCTGGCATGGGAGCTGCCTTGGAGCTCGTCTGCCTGGCTGTGTGTTTCCTGGACGGGGCCGCCTTTTACAGCTGCTTTTTGTATCTCTGCTTCTGTCTCCTTGAACCCCAGTCGGCCTCGGCAGATGGCCGCTCACACTGAGCCTGGTTCTGCTGGAGGTTTCTTCCTGTTAAAAGGGAGTTTTTCCTCTCCACTGTCGCTACAAGCATGCTTAGTGTGGGGGATTGTATTTGAGTCAATGAGTCAATGCAATCAACTGGTTTTCCTTAGATAGAAAACTTTGTATCAATTTGACTGTATGATCTGGTTGAACTGTAAAGTGCCTTGAGATGACATGTGTTGTGAATTTGGCGCTATATAAATAAACTGAATTGAATTGAATTGAATGACTGAAACTGGTTGATTTTAATTGCTGTAGTGTGTTTACTGCAGACACTATTATTGAACAAGTGTGTTTCCACACACTGTCAATGCTTTATGTATGGAAACAATATTAAGTAGCACTCAAGCAGCTGACCTCAATGTTCCCACATTTTCATCACTTAAAATGTACAGGCATCCAATCCCCTCGGAAATATGTCAGTTCATTAAATTCAGTCTTATTGACAGTTTCATTTTAAATTCCAATTATTTCCTGCTGTTTAACAGTTGGGTAGATTTCAATTCAATGCTAAGATTGGTCAATTATTTCCTTTCTCGGGAAACCTGTATCTGATAATAAACACAATACAAGCTTTAAAGTATGACAAACTGTAAGTGTTCATTCGTTACAAGCTATCTGTTTAAAAAAGAAAATACAAATAGAATGTGTGGTTAGGTGTCGACTTAGCAAACTAGTGGTTAACCTAGGACTAGGAAATATGTCTAGTGTCGGTTAAGATAAAACATAGATCCAACATTAGAGACATGTCTTGCCACTTGTTCACACAGGCTTTTAACAAGTGCACTATCCACCATCTCTGAGGAAGCTAAAAACCACAAAAGTCACACCACCTATGAGTGCCTGACACAGTGACTACAATCTAAAAAGCAGTAAAAATCCACAACTAAAGATTAATGGAGCAGAATTCACATTACTTGTTTAACAACAGTCTAAAGAAAAATTATAAAAACTGTTAACTTTCTATTAGGTTAGCCTCTGAGCATTAAATGATCAGATCTTACTCTACTCTTACTCTTAGTTCCTGGTCGTCTTTCTAGCGCTCAAGGGTTTTATGCCTAATATGGAAGAATGCATATAGCAGACTACATGAATGTTAAAACTCTGTCTAACTAAGCATGGCCAGGCTAAACATTAGACACTGCAGCTACTACATATGCATGCACTCCTTCTGGGGTAACAATTTCTTTTTTTTGTTTGTTTTTTGGGGGGATTTTGTAATGTAGTACTGTGGGAGGAAGACATTATCTATAAAGAAAACTTACTCCTTGACTGACCTTGGCAGACAGATAACATCTCTCCTTTGGAAACATTACTGATGTGATTCCTAGCTGTGCAGACCAGGTATCCTGAGATGTTTTGCCGCAGAATAATGGTGCTATTTTCCGTATTTCTGTCCAGAATGAGCTCATCCAGATTCCAGGAGTACATTGGACTGTCGCCAACCTCAGAGAGACAGGACGCCCTGATCAGTCCCTGGGACACACACTTTGAGATGATACGCACAGAAGACACAGGAGCTGATAGAGACACATATAGATAGAAAAAATTGAACGGAATAATATGTTTCCGTAGGTCTTAAAACAGGAAGGGTATCAGAATATTAAATGTTTAAACATTGCTTTTATCAATCTTCATTACTAGGAAAAAAATTCTTAAATAAAGTAAGATTTACCTTGAACAAATAGATGTAGGGTCTGAGTGCCGTTTTTCTTGCCATTGGAATCAAATATCTCAAGTGTATATTTACCGCTGTCATTTCTGCTGAGGTTACTGATCTTGAGGGTTCCATTTCCAAGAATGAAGACAGATCTGCTGCTCATAGAATTGTAAATAATCACATTGTTTTTGATATAAAGAATATTTTCAGTTGACTGATTAGCCATTGATGCTTCCTTTGTCCAGGTGAATCTGCTTATTTCTGAGGCATCATTCATCAGCTGGAGGGCCATAGTTCCCCCCAAAGCTCCGTAGCACCTAGCTCTATCCTTTCGCCCATCACAGTTGCTTTCCAGCGCTGCAAATTTAGAAACAAAAAGCTAAAAGAACAAAGTTTTTTTTACCCTTTAGTAACTAAGATCAAAAGCAATGAGACCTAGTTGCAGCTTGTCTGTGGAAAAAAAAAGTTTTCTGAAGCAAGCCTACAGTTTCCAGAACATAGAGCACAGAGGAGGATGTTTCTTTTAAATGATTAATTTGAATGAGACAACTACTGTACTAGTTTGAAACAGGTATTTTAGAGCCAAAAATATTTATGTAATCATCTTATTTACCAGAATCAGTCATAGATATAGATCTTTGTTGATTTCCTTTACAAAGAACACTTGTCTTCAAAGTTACTGACTTTTGAAGATGAAATAAAAATTTAATCCTAAAGAACTTACCATGTGATACTTCAAGAAGGACCATCAACAGTCCAACAACAGCTTTCATGTCTTCACAGCAGCTGTGATGCTGCTTTGTACAGGTAAACTACCCTGAACACTTAAAAATGGTTCCTGTTAGTAATCAGCCTGAGAACAGAAGCCGTGGGCGCAAAGATGAAAAAGGAAGTGAGGCGAGCGTGGTCACTTCTCAGCCTAAGACGGAACACCTCCCCTTCACTAAGTAGTACGTCTTTTCTACTTAGTTACTGAGAAAAAACAACCAGTTTCCCACAGTTTGACTGTAGAGGAAATCTTCTAAAGGTTGTTGTTTTGCTGAAGCAGATGTAAAAGATGTTTGCTGTATTTTTACAAGGCTTGAATTAAAAAGAAAAAAACATGAGGCATCTTCACATTTTATATGCTGAGTGAAGCACTGTTTTCTAACAGGAAGAAGGTTCTGTGGTTGAATCTCAGTTTGGACCCTTCCTTTCTAAGTGAAAGTTCCTTCTTTACAAGTGCGGGTATTTATTGGGTGCTATATTCTTTGCACATACCAAAGACATATACTGTATGTTAGGTTAATGACGTAGAAGCATGTATGTGCATGTTTGTTGGTCTCTGTGAACTAGTGAGCTATGCAGGATCCAGTGAAAGGTAACATCCACAGTGTTTTTGAAAGAAGAGTAGAAAAAAATGTACCAGTAATGTTCCTCAAAA
This sequence comes from Cyprinodon variegatus, assembly GCF_000732505.1. Lineage (NCBI taxonomy): Eukaryota > Metazoa > Chordata > Actinopteri > Cyprinodontiformes > Cyprinodontidae > Cyprinodon > Cyprinodon variegatus. The sequence goes on along the minus strand of NW_015151247.1, from coordinate 148,540 downwards.
TTAGGCCTTCAATCTGCATGACCTTTTTTACCAAACTGTATTATTTATTTATAATAACATAAATGTAGAATACCTTTATATTCTAGTTAGGTTTTTACGCTTTACTTTTTGTGTTTTCTGGACCTTCTGAGCGGTTTTTATAGATAATCATATCAATGTTATTCAGTTGAGGTGTTTTCTATTTCTGTAGTGCTTGTTGTTTCCTCTAGATGTCCTTAGTGGTCCTTTTTAATGTATTTAAATGTGCTCTGTATTAGTATTTAACTTAACTGTACTTTTTTCTCAGTCATTCTCCCAGTTCATGTTTATTTGTTTCTTAGTACTCCTCTTCTCAAAATGCCATCTATTGTACCATTCTTTGCTTGGTTACAATTTTGGATTTTGTTATCAAAATATCAATGTTTTGATCCAAGAATTTTTAATGAATTTCTTACAAAACAACAGTATGGAGTTTATGCATCATGCATAAACACATTAATGCAACATCTGAATGATCCCTCTCTAATTATCGAGAGTATCTGGATCCACTTTGATGTAGAGAAGCAAAGGGTTGTTGCTTTTGGTTCCAAGAAAATAAGGTTGAATGTCAATCACCTCAACTAAAACTCCATCCATCTTCTCCCACCTATCTGTCAGGGTCATGGTGTCATGGGTCTAAAGCAGATTATGGGTGAAAGGTCGGGTACACCCTGGACAGTTTGCCAGTCTGTTCCATGGCCCAAATAGACACTATGGGGCTAAAGACTATAGGGAAAGCAATGACCAGATGGGTGTTTTATAAAACTGGCTTTGTTCCTAAACTGGAATTATTTGCCTAAATCTATTATTATTTGGATTTCATAAAGTGACTGGCTCTGAGTTTTACTCAGTTACTATAGCAATTGACCCAGTGAACTTAATATTGGTTAGAACCAGGGTTAGAGTCAATTTAGTCTCAATGCAAATACCCTTAAAATCTGTAAGGACACTGAAGCCATGACACAGAAGTGCATCAGTAAGCACCATAATAAGTGCCGTCCAAATACTACCACCAGTCAAGAAGTAGCTAGGACCAGTAAGGAGTATGCTCCCCAGTGACCTCCTGATATTCCTAGCCACTGCTAGGAGCTGTACTCCTTTGGTTGACAAGACATACAGGCATAATCCACCTCATGTAGTTTAACAATAATGCATTTCATCACTTGTACTATGTATGACTAATGCTAATGTCCTGAACTTGACTTGCTTGATTTCTATGTTCATCAGTTTTGAATATTCTGAGCTCTATACATGCAGCACCTTTAGCAACATCTTAAATTGAAGGAAAATATTTCAGGCAATGCTTTGTATACAATTTTATACAATTACCTTTACAAATTCAGATTATTTAGGGTATATCTATATATATTTTAAATAATCAGTAATTTGATTATCAGTTTAACTTGATAAAGTTTTTTTCTAGTGATATAAAATGTATACTCTCATGTTTCTATAGAGGGACACTGTACAGATTACCCTAGGAGAGCAGCTGAATAGTCATCATTGTGTTAATCATGTACAGTTACTGAGGCAAAGGAATGAATATATAACTATGCATTTGTCCACACTGTTATCCAAATGTTTATTCTCTCTAAATAGATTCAGTTCTGCTGTAGAAAGCCTTAGTTTATCTTTACATGTGCTGTAGCTCATATCCTTCATACTGCACTGCTTCTCTCTATCCTTTACATATCCTTGTTGCTTTATCAAGCTGTTCTTCTCTCTCTGAAGCTGACAACAGCCATAAATGGAGCAGGCTGTTGTTGCGGTGTATCTGCAAACTATATTACTCCTGACTGCAGGGCTGCCTTGCTAGTGAAGATCCCGCCCCCACTGAGATACTATTTTATTGTAAAAAGAAAAGGAATAAATCCAAATTGAACTGACCCTACCTGAAAAGATCAGTTACAGATGGAAAAGAGGCATTTAATGGCCTGGAACCCCCTTCCTTGCTCAGTCCATAGGCTGAAACAGCGTTGAGAGACCTCCACCTTACCCAAAGGCACAAGAATGCTATCAGGTGAATTCCAACACAAGACGGCTGAGCTGATGGGAGACAAGTAGACCCATCAAGCTCTCCACCTCACCCTGTGTGTTATTCAACAGGAGAAGTATACCTCTGCAGACCTGAAAAACGCAGTTTCACACCCTCATATTCAGAACCGCAGTTCTAGACCCGTTATCTTCTTCTGCAACGGCATCTATTTCCATGCTTTTCATCAACAGAGTACCTGAACATTTTGCATTGTTCTAGACTGATGTGGATAGAGCTGTATGCTGCAAAAATAGCACAGCCACCTTTTTTAGAGAAGTGGTCAGTGCGTTTGGGATTCCTCAGAAAACGCACGCATCCCTTCTTCAACACACCTGAAACAAATGAACGATTAATGGCCGGACCTCTGCTAAACTTACAGACATGCCAATGAGGTAATTTTGCCTTATGTTTAAGGTGTGTTTGCAAAAGCATACAGAAGCTGCTGCAAACTGCCACTTGAGGAGCGACATTGCCCACACCTGTTAGAGCAACTGACTTACAGTATAGAATGACAGCTCTAATTTAAAGATAGCTTTCAAACTGAAACATTAATCGCATTTTGTTAAACATTTATATAATGAGTTAAATTGTTAATTGGTCAGTCCTAAATAAGGTGTTTGTTTTTAAAAATCAAATAACAAGACAAATTGTCTATGATGTTTTCTTTAAAAGTCTAAATATTCAAAGCACCATATGCTAGTTATACCATATAATTAAAAAAAGGTTGTAAAGGTGGTTTTGCGTTAAACAAAGGGAAATGAAATCAACTAAACGTGTCAACATGGGACATTTCTTTCTTTCATTTGCATTTTCTTTCATTGTCTTGTTCCTCTTAGTCACTGTCTGGCTGTTTCACAACTAAAATTATTCTAAAAGCATGAATTTACTGAAACAGTTCCACTTTAACATTATTTGGGAGAAAGAAAAAAAAAACTAATAGTTAGAATATTAATTTTTAAAGTTAGTTTTTAGAAAACACATCTTTGCGTTGTTGTGATTTTATGTTCTATTCAATTCCCAGCCTGATACTTTAAGATGTTTATTGCCCTACCTGGGAGGGGTGGGAATTTCGGGTGTTATCTATTGTTTATGAACACACACCCTACTAGCTTTGTGTTTGAACAATAAATGAAAGAGTGATTCGAGCACTAATCATGAACAAACAGTTAATTCTGCACATACATGGAATAAATTCACCACAACTTTTGTTAAAAAAATATACGTTTATTATCAAAAATCTTTCAGCTCCAAGTCAAACATATTTCGTCTAGTTTAACACTCTTAACTAAAACTAGTGAAACTCAACTAATCTACACTACTATGTATAAAGAGGAAGGGGAAACCTGGTTGAAAACCATAGTACAGTTTAAGGTACATTTTGTGTTTGAAAACCAAAGTTTATCTGGAAGAATTTGGGATATGATCAAATTAGCTTTTCACTAATTTAGAGAAATTTAAATGTTTTCAGACCAATTCACAATGCAAATCAATGAGGTGAATAAACATTATTTGGCCAAATACAGTGTAATGTTTTATTAATTAATTGCTTAATCAAGAACTAATAACCTTTAGTCAAATTATTCTTTACCCTCTTTGAAATGGCTAGTAGCAAATAGACATCAGGATTCCACTAAATGACTCTCGGTCATACTTGGTAATTGGTAAATGCAATGAGCATATGAGGAACACCTGAACACTAATGTTATATCAGTGTTTAACCCTTAGTGAAATAAAGCTTGTCTAAGCTTCAACAACAGCTCAAAAATGTTTCTAAAAACACATGAAATGATCAATATCATCAAAAGACATATTGTCTGTTCTGTCCCTAATTATGCCAGACCTGCAAACCTTTTTGTCCATGTCCATTGGAAGGCTTGAGGTTCATCCAGCAGCTTAGCAGGCAGCTAACAGCAAGGCAGGCTCTCTCTGTCTCAGTGGGTCACAGTAGAGGTCCTCTTTGTCTTAGTGGCTTATCAAGTCAGGCTTTCTAATCCAGTCTGGCTTTGTAAGTTCTGAAACACAATAGAAATGTGTTGCAAAAGGTCTGTTTTGCAGGAGTTTGGTTTTGACCTATCCTTGATGATGGAGATTTGGGTCCCCTTGGTCTTGGATCTCCATCTTGACGGAGATCCCGCCGAAGCGGACCCAAGCTTCAAGGGTAAGAGAGCAGGAAAAGAGAGAGAATCCTATGTTGTCTGTGCTTTTCTCTGCCCTCACACAGAGGGGGCTGGCAAGTCACACCTCTGTGGAAGTTGCTGTGACTGCTTTTTGAGGCATTGGCTGAAAAGGGGGGGTTGCAGAGATTCCACAGCTGTTTATTTACGAAAGCTGTGGCTTCTTATCTGCTCATCATGTCAAGATGGAATATGGATGCTGGTTCCTAATGTCCAAAAACCATGATCATGGCATAACAGGGTTAAACTACTAGTTCTGACATTCAAAACCCAGAGTGCAGACCAGGAAGCAGAGTCAAAGTTTAGCACACTTCCCTGCAGCTTACCCAGTGTCTGCACTATGACCAAATTCAAATAAATTAGAAAATAATCAAAAAATAAAACTATTAAATGTGGTTTATTTAACATAAATCCTTTTCTTCAAAAAGTCTGTTTGTTAATGACTTGATTTGTGATAATCAAGTTGATTTAGGTTGTCTTACAGAAACTTGGCTGCAGGAAGAGGATTATGTGAGCATAAATGAGATAACTTCCTCTAGTTATTTAAATGTTCACATACCCAGAAATTCTGGGCAAGGAGGAGGAGTGGCAACAATCTTTCAGTCTAACTAACGGATTACTCCAAAGTCAGTAATAAATTCAACTTTTTTGAACAGGTAACCCTTAGTTTACCTCATCCAAATTGCAAAGCAACAAAACCTCTTTGCATCATCTACCAAGTCCTTACTCTGAATTTTAAGATGAGTTTTCTGGATTCCTATCTTATTTGTTGTTAAATACTAACAAGGCAATTATAGTGGGGGATTTTAACATCCATGCTGACACTGAAGGTGATAGCTAAAATGCATCCTTTGTTGCTATCTTAGTCTCTATTAGCTTAGTTTAAAATGTGAATAGTCCCACACATTCTCATCTTATACTTTGGAGCTTGTGCTGACATATGGCACTGAATGCAAAGGAATAGTAGTACCTCCTCATAACCCTGCCCTCTGACCATGATTTAATAACTGAGTTCTCCTCCCCCAAAATAAGTTTTCACTTTATCAGATAATCATCTGATAATGCAGATATATATTTTAAAGAATTTGTTCTCTCTCTCCTTTATATCACTGAACAATACTGCAGAGGAAAACCTTTAATCTTTTCCCCTTCACAAATTGATGATTTTGATTATGGGGTTACGAGTTCCCTGTGTAATGCCTTGGACAACATGGCCCCATGGAAAAATAAAAACTTTAATAATAGAAAACTATTTATTTAGGATAATAGCCTCCTCTCCTGTGGAACCAACTACCAGTTTTAGTCATTGAGGCAGACACCCTGTCTACTTTTAAGGGTAGGCTTAAAACTTTCCTTTTTGATAAAGCTTATAGTTAGAGTGGCTCAGGTTATCCTGAGCTACCTCTAGTGATGCTGCTATAGGCTTAGACTGCTGGAGGACATATGGACCCCTTTTCACCATTACCCTTTATTCTATATCTATTCTCTCATTCTGTAATATTTGTTAGTTTAATTTCTAACATTATGCTCTCTCTGCTTTTTCTCATTATAGTAGCTTCATCTGATCTGTTCCTGTTTTTGCTCACCATCACACCAAATATCAGCTTTGCTACTGCCATCAACACCTTTGATTAAAGATGATGGAGCTTGGCCTTTTTTCAGTGTATTTCTGTTTCTCTAACTGTGACTAACTCCATGTGCTCTCTTTCACCCTCTGCCATGGGAGCTGGTTCGGAACTTGTCTTCCTGGCTGTGTGTTTCCTGGATGGGGCCGCCTTCGGAGCTGTTTGGCAGTTGCCTTTTAATTTGCCTGCCTCTTTCTGTATGTCTGCTTCTGTCTCCTTGACCCCCAATTGTCCGCGGCAGATGGTCGCTCGCACTGAGCCTGGTTCGCTCTGTTGTTGAGTCAATGAGTCAATAAAATTAGATGGTTTTCTTTAAATAATAAACTTTGAATCAGTCTGACTGTATGATGTGTTTGAATTGTCTCTGTAAAGTGCCTTGAGATGACATATGTTGTGAATTGGTGCTATATAAATAAACGTAATTGAATTTAATTAATATAGATCAAAAAATACATTTTCTCATTTAGAAACTACAACTAGAATTAAACATTATATTGACTGTTAGTCAAGTCTTACCAAAGAAAAATCTTTATGATAAAATAAAAAGAAAGCAAAATTGTTTTTGCACATGACAGATTACAATCAGCACACAATCAGAAAGATACCACCCCCACAATAAAGACTACTGTATAACCATAAGTAGAAAAAGAAGTTCTGTGAGGAAATAAACCACAAGAAAACATTATTTAAACCATTAATTGCTTTGAATATGAATTTAGCAATCTCAACGACCATTTTGTCTCTTTATCAAGAAAACACTAAACCAGAGATGTTTCTGTGTCTTTTGTAACAAACTGTCAAGTAATTAGGACTTTTATCAAATTATTATTACAAAGGCTTGCAACCTCAATAATAATATTATAAAGGAAAACAAGTCATAACAGGAAATGTTTCTGGGACAAGTTTCGATGCTCTAGATATGCTGTTTACAGTAATTGATACACAGATAATAGTCCAAGAATATTTTCCAAAATCTCAGTTCATCATTAGTCCAATTAGAAATGGGTCTATGCATGAGCATTACTTATTATTTTACAATTTCAAATGTTCTGCGTAAGACAGAGCTGAATACACAAAATAATTTACACCAAATTAATATTGAGTCTTATCATTAAACAAACTTTTAATGGTTTACCTAAATTAGGCATCAACACTGTTAGAAAGTATTTACAAAGATTTCGCAGAACAAGCATCTATAAAATGATAGGAGTCCAGTTTAAGGTAACTTTTCAGATTCTTGCAAGCTCTTCTGATGATCACTGTGGTTGAGTTGTTAATAATAATCTAACTCGCGGAGCGCATTCGTTTTCTTGCCCTGCAAAAAAAACAAAAAACAAAGAACATTTTTTTATTTGAGAAAGAAAACCCTCTGAAATTGCATCCAAGTTTTAATGATTCAGATAAAGATTATTCATTAACAGTGTATTAGGTTCTACCTGATTTCCTTTGGATTTTTTACTTTTCTTCAATTTGAAACAGACACAGCAAATTATCAGCACAATCAGGATGAAAATACCCACGGCAATACAGGCTATGACCAGGATTTTTTGTGTGTTTTCTGTGGAAATACATAGGAATGAAACATTTAATTAAACCAACATCTTTACACAGATACAGTAGGTTTGTTTTTTCTTAGGCAGTGGATACTAGAAAATACACTAATATCATGTAAGTGGTTTTCATACATGATTTGACTTTTCTTTTCCTCATCAACCTGATGAGAAATCACCGAGGCTGGCAGTGATGGTAAAATGGCTTTCTTTAGAGTACATGATTATATGTTAGTCATACATATTTTTAACAGAAAAATAATAACAAGTCAAAAAAATGAATCCTAACCCATTTTAAAACAGTTTAATGAGAAAATAAAATTCCAATGCTGTATATTGTTACAGCGGCTTACACAAGGTTGTATCTCCTGTCATACATTGCATGCTTGGAGGAGAAAATTTTAATCAATGTGTATTCGTAAATAGAAAAACGAGAGTTTTTAGTTTAGAAGGTGTTTGGACATTTATGTTAGTATTACATATTATCATGCAGGACTGTACACTTACAAAATTATTTCACCTTGAATTTCAAGAATAATCTAATTCTATGACAACAAATTCCCATTCACCTTTTTTTTTAGATTATTTTAAAATAAAACTATTAACTGAACCATATGCATATTTATTTGTATAATAAACTTATTTTTCAAAACTCATAATCATCAGGCTTAGGTATTAGTGTTAATATAGTACAAGTACTCAAAATCAATATAAATAAGTGAAACTTTTGCAAATACATGAAGTCTATTGTTTGAAATGCAAAAATGTTATGCTGATTATTCTGCAATTAAAACTAAAAAAACTTTGTTTTTGAAATAAATCCAGACAGTAGTATTTAATTTAAGTAAATATACTTTATTAAAACTAATTGTATAACCCTAACAATTATTATTTATATCATTCATTATTTTAAATACATAAGCAAATATAAAAATACATTTTATGCATCATATAAGGTTTATTTAATAGTTTTGTGTTAAAATTATCTAAAAAGAAATTAATGGAGATTTGTTATGTAATAAAATTCTATAAATATAAAATTCAGATGAAATATTTTTGTGAGAGTCTTTAGCTTTCAATGTTTATTTAAAGGTCTGCATCTCAGCATGGTCCTTTTACAGGAATAGAAAGGAAAGCAATGGAATGAGACCATGGGCGGCTCGAGACGCGGGCCAACCGGGGCCAGTGCCCCTGTAAATCATGTCCTGGTCCCTGTTACGGCTCCTGTACTGAAGACACAATACTCAAAGAAATTCTATTGATGGTATGCGCGGGAACGGACAGGGTAACTGATAGGTCTTTTGGATCTATTTCATTTTATTTCTTTAAAAATTCTGTTTACTATTTATTTAAAAACAATAAGGTGATAGCTTCAGTGGTATTTAGATATTATCCCAGTTTTCATCTGCTGCATGTTTTTTTAAAAACAAAAAAATCCTAAATTTTTACAGCTTTTTATGTTTTTCTTGAGTTCTAATTCAGATTTTATAGAAAATGGTCATTTTAACTTAAATTAAGAAAAAAAAAAGGTAAAATTGCTATATTATTCGTGTATATTGATCTAATAAGTCATAGAATTTTAATTAAACCTAATTGAATAGAAATTTCAGTTCATGCAGCTATCTTAATATATTTGAATCCCTTGCCCTGTTTTATATTTCATGATTCTCTTTGCCCCCATGATAAAACGCTGGCCCCTCCTGGCTCCCTCGTACATTTGGCCTACCGCCACTGAATGAGACAATTGACAGAAAAACCAATCTGTCCATGGGCGTAGGTTTACATAGGGACCATAGGTACATGACACTACCAAAATTTTGGACCAATTTACTTGTCCCTACCATTAATTGGTTATGAATAACACATTAATAATTTACAATATAGCGTTCTTGCAGCAGTGATTTGGCTGTTTTCTAGTCCGTGTGTGCGTGCTTGGAGCGCATATAAAAATTTTATTCACTTCAACGGTTATTTCAATTAATATCAGACTATGGAACTAGTCCCAGTTAAAAACTATTTATGCTAAAACAGGCAAAAACTGCAGATTGCAGTTTTGTAAAGAAGCAGGAGAGGGTATTTTGATTTGTGGAACCAACGTTAGCATCTCAAAATAATATTTAATTTTGAAGTATAATACGTTTTATCAACAAAACCCTTTTCTTTTTTACATCTAAATAATCTGAGTCAGAAAGGAGTTCTGAAAACTGTTGGAAAAATAGACAAGCAAAGAGTGTAAGCTATCAAAAATTCTGATTCTTAGAGACAGCCGACTGAAAAACTAAATGTGAGGGTTTCCCTTTTATCAATACTTCGTTGCTATTTACTGTTTTAATTTTTTTTTACGACCCTTTGAGGCAGTTTAGGTATAAATAGCAGGTTTTCTTTTACTATTATAGAGTATAACAACACAAGATGACAGATAAACATCTATGCTTTGTTCTCAAAGATTAATTAGGGTCCCACATAATAGTCCTATTTAATTTACTATTTCTACTTCTAGAAATAGGAAAAGACAATTAAAAACAGAGGAACACTATTTACATTAGTTCTGTTTTACATAGATTTCCACACAGTCCATGAGTAAATTAGCAAAAACATTAGTGTCAGGTGAAAATGCTTGAATCCGGCTATTTATTTAGGATATTATTACTTTTCTTTTATATTAAAAGTGATTTTATATTTGAATAAACTTAGGCTCATTCTTAGTGTGCTTCATATGTATTACGTAAGAAATGTGTTTACAATGTTACGATAATATTAAGGCTGCAACTAACAATTATTTGCACATCGATTAATCTGTCAATTATTTTTTGATTAATCGATTAATAATCAGATAGCAAAAGGTTCCTTAAAGAAGATTTTTTTTTATTAAACCAGGTGAAACTGAAACGTTTCGTCTTGAGGAGTGATGGATGGAGAATATTGACAGACATTTTTTTTTTTTTTTTTTATCTTAAAAGCAACATTTATAATTTTTTTTTAATTTATTTTGATATAATTATTGAGTCGCTCTATCAGCTCAAAATATGATTTACCATCTTTATACTCCAGTTAAATATTACTCATTTACTAAATTTGTGACGATTATTTGAACAATCGATTAATCACAATTAATCTGATGAATTTTTCAGCCCTATATAAAATACATGGAATGGGCTACACAGTGTAACTACAGTAGAACCCAGATGTACAACTTGTAAAAGGAAAGTTAATATTTTAAATGCTCAGTGTCAGTTCCTCTTCTAGTTCTAGTGCACATGTAAATACAAAACATTTATTTGCTACTTAAAGATAAGAGTGTGTTTTACTCATGTTTACCTTTGCAAAAGTCTATATCTACAAAAGAAAATACTGGATAAATCCACATATAACAGACATACTAAGACTATACTTGGTTAATAGGAACGTATTTACCTTCTGCCGCTGTGGAAAAAAGTCCTAATTCCACATTTATCAGAACCAGTTATGCTTTAAACATTGATTGGCAGCTTCTAGTGTGTGTAGTGCTTATAAAATCTATATAAATGTAGCAGGAAATGCTGCTTTTCTCTTTAAGCCTAATGGTCACGTCAAGCATAAAAAAAGAATTCCGTAAAAGTTCAATATCAGCATAAAAAAAGAACAAGCATATTTTTGTAAAGGACCAATGAAATCAGACCAATGAAACTTACCAAGAATACCAATAGTGTCCCTACCAAAGTTAAAATCAAACTACACCCTTGAATATGTCTGCATGATTTGATTGAATTGCCTTGAGATGATGTGTTTGGATTAAAGAGTAATTGAGAAGATCCCCTGCAAGATGATCTAACTTTGAGTTAAACTATGATGATTGATGAAGATAAATGATATGTTGTTAAATAGATAAATGCATATTGCTCCTTTTAATTGAAATCTCATAACAAAGCAATCCTGTTGAAATGTATGCAAACATGCAACATTTAATGATGGACATGTGGAACTATTTTAACACTAACAACTAAATAAAAACAAAAACAAACCCAGCATGGTCTTCTATGGGAGAAGAGAAGAATGTGTACAACCAGATTAGATGCATACAAAGACCAATAACCCTAAGACCAATTACAGATGTCCGCCATGCTCAAGTGGACCCCATTTCACAGACAAGTGAAGGTACGGGCTTTGTCCTAAAGCACTGATGACAATGAACTGCACAAAAAATGTAATATTCTTTTCTTCATTGTCACCAGGAAAAACCTACCCATTGTTTTTTTTTATAAAATGAGTGATGGGCATTTGCAATTGAGTTGCCACCATTATAGAAAATCTAACCATCCAGTTGTATTTACATAAATTTACATTTATTTTCATAAATCACTGTGTCAATTTGTCCAATGTAATTTCAGTGCACAAAATGTTCCATTTAGTGATCATGAAATGATGAATAATTGTTTGTAATGAGCTTTTGAAACTGGCAATGTAAAATCAATAAAATCCAGTTTAAAGTGACACGAGCAACGCAAAGGACCAAATAATACAACAAAATTAATTTGATTTTCATCAAAATAAACATTAATATGTTTATTATTTTGGTTTTGTTTATACCTTTATGGGTAACATATCCTGGGAGATAAAACTTATAGCATCTTAAATTTAAAATACATCTACATTTTGAGTGTGGGAGTATTTGTTTCACTTCCTAAAGAGAGTATTGATTTTAAATTATTTTTTTTTACTTTTTCTCCATTTCTACCAGTTATAGGGTTAACAGTATGCAAAGCCAGAATAGTCCCTGTGTCTAACAGGAAATATTTCAGGCACAAATTTAGATGCCTTAGATATGATGATAACAAGCCATACGCTAGTATAGAAAATACCTTATCTTACAACATTCTTTGGTGCACAAGAAGTGTCTAATTATGTATGCTGATTTAATTTCTTTGAACAGAATTAGTTAATTATTTGAAATGTTTGTTCTAAGAGATAACCTGGAAAACACTTATTGCAGGTGTAGCTACAGTACATGCAACCTAAGCTGAACAAAACAAAATGATCCAACAGTCCCAGGCTTAAACTTTGCATCATAAACTAAGGAACATAAGTATAGAGTGCTCACACCCAAACTCAAATCTGCCATGAAAGACTGTTGAACCATAGCCTGTTCCTGTGACAGAACCACACCTATCTGCACAGATACAAGATTTCACAGCTTTGAGTAGTCCAAATCAACACTTACAGATTTGTAGGGTACAAAATAAAGTATAAGGAGTAGCTGGGATAAATGTAGTGGATTAAAATTTGCTTTACACATTTATTGGAAAGTAATTTCCTAAATACTGAAAATAAGAAGCAGACTTTAAACAACAAAAGGCATAAGCCAAGGAAAAGAAGTTGCAGAAGTTTAAACTTGCCTTGAACTTGAAGCCTGAAACTCATTACATTCACTCGCTTTCCGTTTTCATCATATCTCTCCACAGTGTATTGACCCGTATCCGTCCTCTCTACGTTGATGATCTTGAGCATCCCAGTAGTGATTGTGAATTCTGTTCTGTTTTTATATGCATCAAATATATTAACACTTGTTTTCTTCAAAGAAATAATTCCTTGACCATCCTTTAAAAATTTTATCTTGTAATTTTTAGTTGCATTGGTCAGTAACTTGATGTGCACAGATCCTCCAACAACAGGAAAGCATGAGGATATATTCTGGGTGGCATCACAGTTAGTATCAGGGGCTGAAAGAAATGCTGTGAATGAAGCATTTGAATAGCATGTAAATTATCTAGCATATTTAACAAGACACATTTTTTAAGCTCTAAGACTTACCATGACTTCCTCCAGCAAATAACAGTAGAAGAATGATCTGCACCATGCTTCCCTCTTATCTAGTTGAACCTGTTTGTTGCGAACACCCTGGAGTATAATCTTATAAGGCCTGACCTGAAACCCAGCTATCATAATGTGACACATACTGACAGGAACTGCAAAAGGTGGGGCTTCCTAATGCTTAAAAGGAAGGAAATGCATTTTCAACTGTATCACTTCTTCTTGAAAAAGAACAAAACTTTTTGGCCTCATGCCATTGTCACCTGCTTTTAAGAAATGCTCTCTACATGTCGAGATGTCTCTTCCCTCTTTGTGAAATACACATTATTTGAGCTGGATCCATGATGACAACATTCTAACCACATATTGCCAATGCATTTTGGATTTTCACATAGTTTACTTCACTAAAAAAGAGGAAGTATGACAAATGAATCTACATATCTGATAAGATGAGGCAAAAAAAAAATGTACAAAACTACTCAGATATATATTATACACAGTACAGTGTTACATAGGAAAGAGGCAACCATGTGGGTTAGAGGCTATGCCAGTGTAATTTCAGTTTGTGGTTTTGCTCTCAATATTTCTGACTGAGGTGGGTGGTTGCAGCACAGGAAAAGAGGAGTTTTTTACTCCATCAACTTAGAACTCAGGCACTGTTGTATTAAGGTTAAAGGTAACAACTTGATAACTCACAGGTGGAGTGCAAATGCCAAACTTTTGAAAAACACACAAAAAAGATAAGTATCTCCCACATCATATTTCTGACACCACAATGTTTAACAGTGGGTGTATTGGGTTGAGAAAAAGTTTCTGTCCATTACAATGAACAGATTCCATGTTCTACTGGGTGTTAAGAGAGACCGTAAAAAAAAAAAAAAAAAGATAAGGTGCGAAGGCATGAAGATGGAGGTAATGTTGATAATAAGAGTTCTAAATAATTATATGGTTTTCTCAATCTCAATTGCAATCAACAAAAGAAAAAGAAAATAAAACATAACCGGGCTTTATGCAACATCATGGTTTGTTGAATCGCAGAAAATAATCCCTCTTCTTCCAAGAATGGCTTTCTGTCTCCTAATTTAGCTATATAGATCAGAATTCTAGAGTATTATAATAACTGATATACTAATCATGTCACCAGATTTTCCCACTCAATGATCTCTGTAGCTCCCCCTGGGTAACCATAGGCCTCCTGGGTAACCTTTGAGTTCGTATGGACTGCAAAGTGTTGATTAATCTGCAGTTGCACTTTACTCTATTGCATCGGAATGCTGCCAAAAGTCCACATGTGTAATAAATACCCATATGAACAGTTTTATTTATAACACACATGTGTAAAATACTCTCCATGCAAATTTTGAATGTTCTGTGATGGCAGATCTAAAGGTATGAGGCAGAGGTGGAAGATGTGGAGCCATCAAGTAATCTCTATGTCATGTATTTTTTCATTGTTCTGTACTCACAATTTAATTAATGTGCAGATCGAAAGTCAAAAAAGTTAGCTGCCGGAAGTAGCATAGGATTCCATTTCTGGGCCAGATCAGGCACAGATCAGTAATAAAACAGAATTTAAAGGCAATTCTCAGAAAATAAATGATTGACCTTTTATACTTTGAACTTTAGTACGCTTATTATTGTTAGGTACAGAAAAAAAATATTTCTGTTATTTTATAAAGTACAATTGAGTTCGACCTGGATGTATTACTAGTTACACATGTGCACATGAGCTGGTGGTACAGATCCTCCTACCGGTACGGTCTAGTAGTGACACCAGTCAAATTGACAAATAGTTTCTGTTAGCTCAACTGAAACAGGAAGACAGTTTACCCTGCTTACCTTGGCTAAAAAGTAGCCTAAAAAAGCCTAAAAAGTAGCCAATCACAAATGGGTTGCTTATTCTGGTGGGTAACGTCCGCGAGGTGACAAAATTTGACAGAAGCAAGCAGAAAAAGAGCCACACACAGGAAGAAGGGAGGCTGCATGCGTGGAAATCAAACCATACAGGTGCAGAGAAGGAACATCTATCAGGGTCCCGTGGTACTCTATTTTCACATGAAATACATTAAACATGGTAGTTTAAGAGCGTCTGTATAAAGGAAAGCTGCTCATAGGAGTATTTATTCTGGGTTGGTGCACTTCTGCTTGAATCTTGATACCATATTACCCTTTTGTATGTATTTAATATGCTCCTTAATGATGTTTTTTGTTCGCTGATTTTCTTACTGCCACAAAATTACACAAGTGGAAACTATTTAAAGATTTGGCTGCATTTAGTTGTTTAACTTTGACACACATGACCAGTGGCAAATTAAAAGTACAGCCACACAGCCCTACCACATATAGTTGCAAACATTTCAGCTACGTGAGATGGAGTGTGGTGTGACCTGTCAGGAAGGTGGTTTGGAGATACACTAACACAGGTAAAAAATAGCATTACAAGCTGCATCGTGACAGCTGGTTGTACTGGTGTACTGAAACCAAAAGATTTGTGGTGTTGAGTATATTAAAATAAACACATTTTCTTTGTACTCTGCTGATTGTACTGCAATCTGTTTAAAAATGTTTCAATTTCAATTCAGTTTACTAAATAGTACCAATTCACAAACCATCTCAAGGCATTTTACAGAGACATTTCAATCAGATTATACTGCCAGATTGGTAGAAAGGATTTTTATCGAAGAAAAACAAGCTGCATCGAGACACTGACTTGCAGGACACACTCCTGCAGGCTGACCATGTGGCAGCAGAAGTTTTTCTCTGACGTTTTGTTGACTCTACAGCTATACCTCACATTATGCATGCAGTGGCAGTGGAGAAGGAAATCTACACTCCGGAGATAGAAGCAGAAATACAAATGGAACAGAGAAGCGCTGATCTGTAAACATTTTGTATGTTAGAAAAGATAACGTAAACTAGCCCAACAGGTTGACCTGTGTAAGATAGAAACAGTTAAGCAGATGGGCTCTGACATAGTTTTCTTATCAAAGGTATGAAAGAAATTGCATGCAGTTAGTCACAGTAAAAGCTGAGCTCATAGCAATTTCTAGGAGAGAATCAGGACTAAACACTAAAAAACAGGCCCAATTTAGCAGAACCCAATAGCAGAAAAAACTGTAGAGATGGCCCAGGATGACCTGAGTCACTTTAAGTTTTAAGGCTATTCTTAAAAGTAGACAGGTTTTCTGCATCATGGATTAAAACATGTATTAATTTAGTAATCAAAAACATATCTCAAAAGAAAAAGTGAACGCCCCTTTTTTCATTTGAAGTCCACTGCTGTAATTCTGAGTGGCTCTAATTGAAAATTCCATTGAAATAGTTAAATAAATAGATGCCATAATTATTGCATAACACTATCAATATCCACGTTTAAATATTAATAGTTATAGCTAATTTGACTTATTGTAAATAGTTAAATATATTTGTTGGAAGCACATATTTTTTCTGTATCTCATTTTATACCCACTTTTAGAAATACGAAAAAGGACTTAAAGCTGTCTGTAATTATACCTGCCTTCTGTCCACGTGTGCTCTCCTGCTCTGTCCTCATCATCAAACCTACAGTGTTTGACAAGGTTCTCATGTTGCAACAACTTCTCCGTGTTTTCCCACAAAAATCACATTTTGCATTTTGGCTCTTTGTACAGCTAAACTAACTCCTCATTCTTTTATGATTTATTCTGTTGGTTTGAGCAGCACATCATGATTTGCATGGAATTACTTACTGACACATTACATACTTACAAGTCTTTACAAAAAGTAGTTCCCTTCAAATGTGTGAATTTAGGCCATTTTCTTGTCAATATGCATTGCCCAAAATAACTGCACTATCAAACATTTGAAATTTTTATTTAGAAATATATTTTAGTGCTGAAGCTTCCTCTGTCTGAGGTATCGATATTTTAGCATCGCTTCACACATTTCTGTATGTAATGGCCAGTTCAAGTGGTAAGTCACCCGTCTTGCAAACAGGAAGCCTGGGTTCCTATCCAGGCTGGGGTGGTTGAGCTTCCAGTGTGGGTTTCTTAGGCAAGACCCTTCACACTAATGCTTGCTTTTGGGAAGTGATGGCCTAGTGGTTAAGGCATAGAGCTTGGGGTCATGAGGTTCTGAGTTCAAGCCTCAATCCCATGGCCCGCCACTCTGTGTCCCTTAACCCCCACAATGGCAGCCCACATCTCCCCAAGGGGGTGGATTAAATGCAGAGAGTTAATTTCTGTGCTCTTTACTTGTGACAGTGTAATGACAACAAAAAATGCTTATTTAAGATAAATTCAAAATGTGACGTATGAGTGTTTGCAGTGTCCTGAGAAAAAACTGTGCAATACATAAGTATTTAGACCATGAAGTACTTTGAACACGACGTGTGTTTAGGTATGACTAGTGGAGAATCAATGCAGTGTCAAGTATTAATATTTGCAATGGTCCATTAAGGACATTGGTACTTAGTTTATTTAAGTACTAAAGTCATTGAAGGGGAAAAGATAGAAAGTGCTCAGAAGATCCTGGTGGGACCGAATGCAAGGTTCAGAAGTAATTTACTGGAGTGCTTTAATGTTTTAGCTCTAACAGGGATTGTTTTAGCTCTAACATTGGAATATAATCTTAAAGGTAGCTCTCATACTGTATAGGTTTCAATAACAGCAAAGCAAATAAGAACTAATGAAGGGTTACATGGCCTCAGCATTCAGTCCTTGTTAATAAGGACTGTTTATGAACTCAAACATGTACAGAGAAGAATAAAACAAAAATAATTAGCTAATCCTGTTTTCATTTCAAGGCTTCTATTAGAGATGATCTAATGCTAAATTCTAATTAATTAACAGATAGATCACTAATTATTTATCAGTCTGATAGATAACTAGCTGTTAGAGTGTGTTTTGTACATCTCAGTCATAACGCTAAAAAGTGGTATTAGAAGTGGAAGAAGTGAAATAGAGGAAATACTATCTATCTTATACTATCTTTAAATTGACACTTAGTCAAGTAATACTTATATGTGAATGGTGAAAATAAGGATACCCAGCATGGGATGGATGACAGATATAACCATGGCACTTATCGGCCTAATCATTCCGCATTGTGGTTTTTAGCAGATGCGGGTTGACAAGATATATTAAAGCTTGAACTCGGTATGTAACCTGTTCTCCAACATCTCCATCAGATGGAGCCAGAAAAGCTAAGGAAATATATTAATTTTGATTTTTTATTTATTTTTTTTTATTTTATATACTCTAATAATCCCAGAAGGATATTACTTCTCTGCATTTAACCCATCCCCTTGGGTAGCAGTGGGCTGCCATTGTGCGGCGCCCGGGGAGCAGTGTGGGGNCCATTTCTGGGCCAGATCAGGCACAGATCAGTAATAAAACAGAATTTAAAGGCAATTCTCAGAAAATAAATGATTGACCTTTTATACTTTGAACTTTAGTACGCTTATTATTGTTAGGTACAGAAAAAAAATATTTCTGTTATTTTATAAAGTACAATTGAGTTCGACCTGGATGTATTACTAGTTACACATGTGCACATGAGCTGGTGGTACAGATCCTCCTACCGGTACGGTCTAGTAGTGACACCAGTCAAATTGACAAATAGTTTCTGTTAGCTCAACTGAAACAGGAAGACAGTTTACCCTGCTTACCTTGGCTAAAAAGTAGCCTAAAAAAGCCTAAAAAGTAGCCAATCACAAATGGGTTGCTTATTCTGGTGGGTAACGTCCGCGAGGTGACAAAATTTGACAGAAGCAAGCAGAAAAAGAGCCACACACAGGAAGAAGGGAGGCTGCATGCGTGGAAATCAAACCATACAGGTGCAGAGAAGGAACATCTATCAGGGTCCCGTGGTACTCTATTTTCACATGAAATACATTAAACATGGTAGTTTAAGAGCGTCTGTATAAAGGAAAGCTGCTCATAGGAGTATTTATTCTGGGTTGGTGCACTTCTGCTTGAATCTTGATACCATATTACCCTTTTGTATGTATTTAATATGCTCCTTAATGATGTTTTTTGTTCGCTGATTTTCTTACTGCCACAAAATTACACAAGTGGAAACTATTTAAAGATTTGGCTGCATTTAGTTGTTTAACTTTGACACACATGACCAGTGGCAAATTAAAAGTACAGCCACACAGCCCTACCACATATAGTTGCAAACATTTCAGCTACGTGAGATGGAGTGTGGTGTGACCTGTCAGGAAGGTGGTTTGGAGATACACTAACACAGGTAAAAAATAGCATTACAAGCTGCATCGTGACAGCTGGTTGTACTGGTGTACTGAAACCAAAAGATTTGTGGTGTTGAGTATATTAAAATAAACACATTTTCTTTGTACTCTGCTGATTGTACTGCAATCTGTTTAAAAATGTTTCAATTTCAATTCAGTTTACTAAATAGTACCAATTCACAAACCATCTCAAGGCATTTTACAGAGACATTTCAATCAGATTATACTGCCAGATTGGTAGAAAGGATTTTTATCGAAGAAAAACAAGCTGCATCGAGACACTGACTTGCAGGACACACTCCTGCAGGCTGACCATGTGGCAGCAGAAGTTTTTCTCTGACGTTTTGTTGACTCTACAGCTATACCTCACATTATGCATGCAGTGGCAGTGGAGAAGGAAATCTACACTCCGGAGATAGAAGCAGAAATACAAATGGAACAGAGAAGCGCTGATCTGTAAACATTTTGTATGTTAGAAAAGATAACGTAAACTAGCCCAACAGGTTGACCTGTGTAAGATAGAAACAGTTAAGCAGATGGGCTCTGACATAGTTTTCTTATCAAAGGTATGAAAGAAATTGCATGCAGTTAGTCACAGTAAAAGCTGAGCTCATAGCAATTTCTAGGAGAGAATCAGGACTAAACACTAAAAAACAGGCCCAATTTAGCAGAACCCAATAGCAGAAAAAACTGTAGAGATGGCCCAGGATGACCTGAGTCACTTTAAGTTTTAAGGCTATTCTTAAAAGTAGACAGGTTTTCTGCATCATGGATTAAAACATGTATTAATTTAGTAATCAAAAACATATCTCAAAAGAAAAAGTGAACGCCCCTTTTTTCATTTGAAGTCCACTGCTGTAATTCTGAGTGGCTCTAATTGAAAATTCCATTGAAATAGTTAAATAAATAGATGCCATAATTATTGCATAACACTATCAATATCCACGTTTAAATATTAATAGTTATAGCTAATTTGACTTATTGTAAATAGTTAAATATATTTGTTGGAAGCACATATTTTTTCTGTATCTCATTTTATACCCACTTTTAGAAATACGAAAAAGGACTTAAAGCTGTCTGTAATTATACCTGCCTTCTGTCCACGTGTGCTCTCCTGCTCTGTCCTCATCATCAAACCTACAGTGTTTGACAAGGTTCTCATGTTGCAACAACTTCTCCGTGTTTTCCCACAAAAATCACATTTTGCATTTTGGCTCTTTGTACAGCTAAACTAACTCCTCATTCTTTTATGATTTATTCTGTTGGTTTGAGCAGCACATCATGATTTGCATGGAATTACTTACTGACACATTACATACTTACAAGTCTTTACAAAAAGTAGTTCCCTTCAAATGTGTGAATTTAGGCCATTTTCTTGTCAATATGCATTGCCCAAAATAACTGCACTATCAAACATTTGAAATTTTTATTTAGAAATATATTTTAGTGCTGAAGCTTCCTCTGTCTGAGGTATCGATATTTTAGCATCGCTTCACACATTTCTGTATGTAATGGCCAGTTCAAGTGGTAAGTCACCCGTCTTGCAAACAGGAAGCCTGGGTTCCTATCCAGGCTGGGGTGGTTGAGCTTCCAGTGTGGGTTTCTTAGGCAAGACCCTTCACACTAATGCTTGCTTTTGGGAAGTGATGGCCTAGTGGTTAAGGCATAGAGCTTGGGGTCATGAGGTTCTGAGTTCAAGCCTCAATCCCATGGCCCGCCACTCTGTGTCCCTTAACCCCCACAATGGCAGCCCACATCTCCCCAAGGGGGTGGATTAAATGCAGAGAGTTAATTTCTGTGCTCTTTACTTGTGACAGTGTAATGACAACAAAAAATGCTTATTTAAGATAAATTCAAAATGTGACGTATGAGTGTTTGCAGTGTCCTGAGAAAAAACTGTGCAATACATAAGTATTTAGACCATGAAGTACTTTGAACACGACGTGTGTTTAGGTATGACTAGTGGAGAATCAATGCAGTGTCAAGTATTAATATTTGCAATGGTCCATTAAGGACATTGGTACTTAGTTTATTTAAGTACTAAAGTCATTGAAGGGGAAAAGATAGAAAGTGCTCAGAAGATCCTGGTGGGACCGAATGCAAGGTTCAGAAGTAATTTACTGGAGTGCTTTAATGTTTTAGCTCTAACAGGGATTGTTTTAGCTCTAACATTGGAATATAATCTTAAAGGTAGCTCTCATACTGTATAGGTTTCAATAACAGCAAAGCAAATAAGAACTAATGAAGGGTTACATGGCCTCAGCATTCAGTCCTTGTTAATAAGGACTGTTTATGAACTCAAACATGTACAGAGAAGAATAAAACAAAAATAATTAGCTAATCCTGTTTTCATTTCAAGGCTTCTATTAGAGATGATCTAATGCTAAATTCTAATTAATTAACAGATAGATCACTAATTATTTATCAGTCTGATAGATAACTAGCTGTTAGAGTGTGTTTTGTACATCTCAGTCATAACGCTAAAAAGTGGTATTAGAAGTGGAAGAAGTGAAATAGAGGAAATACTATCTATCTTATACTATCTTTAAATTGACACTTAGTCAAGTAATACTTATATGTGAATGGTGAAAATAAGGATACCCAGCATGGGATGGATGACAGATATAACCATGGCACTTATCGGCCTAATCATTCCGCATTGTGGTTTTTAGCAGATGCGGGTTGACAAGATATATTAAAGCTTGAACTCGGTATGTAACCTGTTCTCCAACATCTCCATCAGATGGAGCCAGAAAAGCTAAGGAAATATATTAATTTTGATTTTTTATTTATTTTTTTTTATTTTATATACTCTAATAATCCCAGAAGGATATTACTTCTCTGCATTTAACCCATCCCCTTGGGTAGCAGTAGGCTGCCATTGTGCGGCGCCCGGGGAGCAGTGTGGGGTTAAAAGTATTGCTCAGGGCCCCATAGAGGCAGTCTGTGGGAGAGGGGGATTGAACTGACAACCCCAGGATTCAAAGCCCTATGCCCTAACCACTAGACCACCAATCCCCAACAGGTCCGCATCATTGAGTGCTTTCCCTTTGGAGCCTCATCAGGAGATGAATTATTTCAGTGGACCCCATGAAACCCACAAGAGAGACTTGACACCTTGTTTGGGGACTGAAAAATAATTACTCTACATGTTTTTTTGTTTTTTTTTACAAATTGTCAGTCTGTCAGGTCATGCTAACCACAAACAGGCAGCTGGAGTTTTAAAGGTCTGCTAGAAACTACAATAGTTTTCTGCATTTAAACATCAGGTAGGAAACCTGAAGTGTGAACCATTTTTCACTTTTTCAATGAAGAAGTGGGAACTTTTTCGGTTTTGTTTTAGCTGGGCCCTTTAAAGCTATTAAAAGGAAAGCATTTTATTTATGCAGTACTGGTATTCAAAGTTGTTCATAACAAATGATTGAAATCTAACATGATAAAGGGAAAGCTCCCATTTTAAGCATTATCATGATTGAACTTGGAATATAAGACTTTGGACAAAAGAAAACACCTTATNTTTTTTTAAGCCAAAATTAACTAATAATTTAAATGAATAATCATGTATAATAATAATAAAATTACAATCTGAGATTAATTAATTTCTCCTCACACTGAATGGAGAAACTCGTTATTTATACTGTAGTTTTTAAACTTTAATCTAATTTTGTATTCATGTCTGTACTTTCATGTGCAGTAAATCTTTGTTTTGTTTTGTTGGAATTGAATAATTCTCTGTATTGTTTTATTTAGACTTTTTGCAAAATGAATCATAAAAGTTTAAATATTCCCCTGCTTATACTGAAGTGTCCAAGTGATTGTTTCTGCAGGACATGGATGGTTGCACTACTTTGCATACTTGTAGACGTTTTTTATATAGCTTGCAATTTTAGTTTTTGCCCGTTGATCAACAGGCCCTTTCTTAAATACTCATTCATTACAAAATGAAGAACTTCATGATTTTTAGATTTTTATGTGATTGACCAACATTAATAGTGCATCTGAAGTAAAAGGAAAAAGTGCACAGTTTTCATTATTTTTAACAATGGAAATCAAAATGTGTTTCTCTTTCCTTTAACAATCTTAATTAACTCTGTAACTGCTGTAATTAATTGGCTTCATGCACAGCATGATAAAAGATACTGGGCATGCGCAGACGGTTCAAGGTAAACACAGTAATATAACAGTAAAGATGTTTATGCAGGTAAGTGTTTGCATGTTATCCCCCCGCATGTATGGGCTCTCTCTGGGTACTCCTGCTTCCTCCTAAAAAGGAAACTAGCTGCATAGGTGGCTTTTTCTAGGAAAGAAACAGTCAATCAAATTGAGTAAGAGCCAATTCTCAGGTCAAAGGGTTTTAAAAGAGCACATAGAGTTACTGGGGATGAACTAACAAGTTGACGACTATAAGTAGAATGAGACAGAAAGATGAAAAGCTGTCTCCATGTCCTTCAGCAGCCTAAACCTATAGTAACACAACTAAAGAGATAAATCAGGATAAGCTGAGTAAATGTAATTATAAGCTTTATCAAAAAGTCTGCCTCACGGATTAAAAGCCTGCTAAATAAAAAAAATAAAAAAACTGCCTCCCATTCTACTTTTAGAAATTCTAGGAACCACTAGTAAACTATCAGATTGAGAGCAAAGTGCTCTGTTAGGAATATAAGGAACAATCAGATCTCTGATATGAGATAAAGCTTAGTTTTTTGGGGGCTTTATATGTGACAAGGAGGATTTCAAATTCTGTTCTGGATCTAAGAAGAAGTCAGTGAAGAGAAGATTAGATAGGAGGAATATTATCTCTCTTTTAAATTTTGATCAGAACTTTGGCTGCAGCATTTTGGATCAGCTAAAGACTTTTAACCATATTTGGTGGAGTTTCTGATAGAATAACAGTAGTCCAGGCTTTTATGTGATCTTAATTTTTAAACATGGTCGCATCGTAGTGTTGAGAGGGTTTAGTTCNGAGTTTCTGATAGAATAACAGTAGTCCAGGCTTTTATGTGATCTTAATTTTTAAACATGGTCGCATCGTAGTGTTGAGAGGGTTTAGTTCAGCCTTAAAGACATCGGATTTAAATTTAATAAACACAACATTTGATACATATGGGATAATTTTTTTATTAAGTGTATAGTATGAAATGCTGACGGTGTGAAGATGACCTGGTACATATTTAGTATTTGGAATCACATTGTTAATTGCGTATGTTAATTGTAATCAACTGATACTTTAGTTGGTTAAGATTGCACTGAATGACTAAAATTGGACCCTACCTGATTTACTGTATATTTATACTTCATCCGCTCTTGCTGCCACATCCTTTTGGTGCCTGTTGTATTGAGCCTAGACTTATATTCAATGCAGCCCAAAAAATAAACTTATCTCTATGACATTGAATAGTGTAGTTTTGAGAATATAACTTTGATTCTCTGTATTGTTTGGCCATTGACTTAGTCTGGCATTCTCTGCCAAACTGGCTCTGTCTAGCAGCAGCCACACTGAGATGTGTTTTATTCAAATGTGGTTAATTTATTGGTGGCTTTATGAAAACTGTACAGCACTTAGAATTAGTTTTTAAAGTGTTTTATGAATAAAAATTACATTGACAGCAGAGATGTCACTATAATAAAGCAACTAATATAATTTATCCAAAAAAGCAAGGGTGTTAGTTCGCTCTCAGTTTAAGTAAAATTTAAACAAATATTAGTAGAATTAGTGTATCTAATTTCAGTTGTTATAAATCTCCAAGGGAAATTAGGTAATGTCTGCTTAACATTTCAACACAATAACACAAGGCCTTCTTTTTTATATACTTGCTTGTTTTATTAGTTATAGAGACACATATACAAACAATGAACAGTTAGACTGCCCTCTAAAAACATTACAAGGCATCTAGTTTAAGCAGTTCAGTAATATTCAATGAAAAAAAAGAAAAAGAAGCAATGACATTAATTATACCATTGGTGTCAAGCTACAGTGAATGGTCCTATTCTTCCAGTGTTCATTGTATTTAAAGGTGGCAAATCTAAATGAAAAAGTCAGTCTCTCCATTCCTCGAATTTTCCTCAATTATGTCCTTCCAGTCCAACCATGATGGTGGTTCCACATCAAGCCACCTGCGGATTATAGCTTTCTGTGCACCTGCTAATAATATTAATAGGAGATACCTGTTAGACTTCTTCAGTTCGTGGGATAAATTACCCAGGAAAACCACAGTAAAATCACAGCTTTAATTAAAGTTCATTTTAGTATTGAGTTCATTTATCACTTCTGACCAATAAAGGTGCGATCCTAATACATTCCCAGAAGACATGAAAATGTCTGGAAACACATTTCCACAATTCCTACAAGATTTTGCCTTTTCAGTGTGGTCACAATGTTTACAGTACTTTTGATGTTAAGTGTAATAAGAAAATGCACCCTGTATTTCGAGGAAAATTCCTCTCACAGGCCTGAACTTGACATCATCAGTTAGTGTTATTTTGGCTTCTCTTTCCCATTTAACCTTAAGATGTGTTGTGCTACACTTCCTTTCTGTTTGTAGACAAGAGTATAACTTGGATATTGTTTTTTTAGGGAGGTCTCCCATTGCTCAGACCTAATTGGACTGTAAGTATACATGTCCTCCAAAAAGATTATACTTTTTATGTAATGGTGTCTTAGCTGGAAGTATTTTAAAATTTCACATTTTTCCAGATTACAGTTATCTTGAAGTTTTTGAATTTCTTTTATTCACTATTGCTTGTACTCTTCCAGTAACTTGTTATACCTTTTTGTGACCACTGTTGCAGGGGGGAAATCACTATCATAAGGCATTCTTAAAATTTGAGCGCTTCTTTCAGTCTTTACTTGCTTTAATATTTTATTCCATATGTCCAACGATGCCTTTAGCCATAGCTTTTTTAATAAGGAAAATTATCTCCAAGCCAGGATTCATTTATTTAGGATTTCCATTTAGTTTCACATGTTGGGTTACACCAATTGAAAACACAAGGCCTTCTAATGGCAAAGGCATCAATATTGCAAACTGTACAACCCTCCAGTCTATCTATTTTGACTCTGACAATAGTTAACATAGTTTAATAATCAAGCCTACCCAACAAGGCTGCAAAATTATAATAGCGGAAGAAGAATTTAGTATTCACATTGCTGACTTAATAAACAAGATGGTTCATGGAGTTTCAGATCTAAAGAATCAAAACTAATTTTGAAAAGGTTACTTTTCAATGAGCTTCCATTTCAAATGGGGCCCTGATGTATGAAAATGGAAACAAGTAGGTCCCCTTTAACCCTACAGAGTATGCAACACTTGAAGGCTGGTTTAATTACTTACAGAACTGGGGGAGGGGATGCCAATCAACTAGGCAGATACCAATTTACAAGGCAAACAAAATAGCAAGCAAGCTTCATAAAAGTTAACAGATGCATCATACTGCAACAAAGTAAGGAGGAACAATAGATTCATCATTAAAGAAGCATTATCTTTATCTGCTACAAAAATATACATTTGTTTGTTGTCAGTATAAATCTTTGTATAATCCTAGCTAAATGCTCAATAAATGATTCAAAAGAAAAAGAAAATTTCATTTCAAGGTCCTGGAGGGCCCCTTGGTGCTCCATGTGCACCGGCTAGAAGCATGAATTGGATTCTTGAAGGTCTTTGTGTGCTGAAGTTTCGCAAAACCTTATAAAAATTTTAAAAACAATAAATACTAACTCTTTTTGTACCAAAGCATTGGTATAGTAGGCAATTTCTCATAAAGTATTAGAAAAATAGGGAACACATGTTATGTCAACACAAGGAAAGGTGACCACTTCTTGAAAAAAATGTCAGTAGGTACTTTCACACTGATTCAACTTCGTTTCAGTGTTAAACAACCTGCATAAAAAAAAACTCAGAGCCGCATACTTTAAACAAAATCAAAATCCAAAATAGTTACATGACTTTTCTTTTCTTTTTATCCATGACATGAAAAATTGAAAAAAAATAAAAAAAGTAACAATTGCTACAAATTAAACAAGATATTCATGTCCCTGAGCTCTTGCATTGTTTGGGAAAGAGGATTATATTACTAAAGATCCACACAACACATCTTGATTGATAGTTTAACAACATATGATTAAGCAAAATAAGCAAGACTGGACCTCCAAATTGCTGCATAAAAATATACTGTCCAAGGCATTGTTAACTATAATTAGATAATGCCTTTCAAAACTGCAAGAGCATAAATGCAGATTTAGGAGCCCTTTTGAAAAGAATGAATGTTGAGAATCTGAATATTGATCATAGCAGGAATGTCCAAGAATATTGTCATGGCAGACTGTCCCAACTTTCAGTTTAACGTCTGATAACCTGCACAGATGGAAGAGAAATAAAGAAACATAGTTAGAGTTGATAGTAACAAAACAAAAAAATGGACAAAGGTGAAGTTTATTTTTTTAATTACAAAATGGCTGAAAGCAGGTTTTTTATGTCCTGCTCATCCCCATTTTAACAAACTAGGAATCACTTCATAAAGTAGATTGGAGGCATATGTTTAAGAGTTAATTTCTCTGCTGCAACATCTAGTGTTTGAAAGAAGAACTGCAATAATTCAAAAAATAAATCACACTGCAAATGTTCAACAGATCAGGGAACAAAGCACACCAGCAAGGGAAACAAAAAAGAAGCAAAGTCCCCATAAATGTTTTTGCATTTTTGTTTGTGCTTGCACAGACCCTCTTTCTAACTCTACCCAACATGCATACATACCTAACTCTAACCTAAATTTAATTGATTTAGACATTAACCATAGACATTACTGTACCCTAACCCTCAACCAAAAAAGAAAAAAAATTCTTTATGGGGACCAATCGACTAGTCCCGCAAGTACCTGTCCATCAAACACAAAGGAACATAATCCTGGGAAATCTGCCTTACAGTCTGCCCTTTCAGTGATTTTCTATTAACTTCCATTCATTTCCCATTCAATTCTATGGCCAAACCCAGACCTGTGTACTAGGTCTAACCATTGCCAACATGTACTTAAATCTAACCAAAACTCAATTCTCACCTCGGTCCTAAACCTAACCCCCAATCTGTGAAAAGAACGTCTTCTCATTGTGGCCAATTATTTGTCCCTTCAATTACCTTCTAGCGCAATATATCTCCACACACAACCCTTAAAAAGCACTTGTCCTCAATATAATGACAAGCCTCAAACACGTTTCAAATAACCTTAATTATTATCAACTTACATGATCCCTTTAAACTAACCAAGGACATAGGACACCTGATTCCTCTCCAAAACAAAGTCCTGAACCTAATTCCTGGCTCTAGCTCTGACTAACTCTACTAAGCATTAGTGGTCCGCGGATCAATCCTAGGATCGATACTATTGAAACCAAGGTTGGTATTGGTATGAAACAATATTAGTTTAACAAGATCAATACTTTTTATTCTCTCCCGGACACAATAACTGCAGCAGATTCACCAGTCTCCCTGTCTGTGTTACAGCACTTTGCTGCTCCCCCATCCCCTCTCGTCGCCGCCTCAGCACGCAGGCTCAGCCTGGCCCGCCCATTCAGCTCTCTAGCCACTCGACACACAAACAACCATGTTACTGGTCTTCAAGAGGGAACGAAGTGCTATGTTTGGCACTATAATTTGGCTATATTTTAATGCCGTAACTGAAACAACAGTACGCTGTATGGTTTGTAAAAAGCTGGTTAAAAGCATTCGAAACACAACAAGTTTAAATAAGCACATGAAAAACCATTGGCAGGAAAACGTCCAGCTATAGAAACGGAGAGAGGAGACAAAACTTTGCTTATTGCCCTGACAGATCCTTGACCCTCAGACAGACGTCAGTGACAGAGGCGTTTCAGACCTCCAGAGAATTTTCAGGTAAATAAGAGTGACCACCTTCATATTCACTTTCAAAGTAGATATTATATGTCATATGTTACTGGAGCCCTCGCAGAAAGTGTAATTAAGACCTTGACAGAACCCAGTACATTTATTCCATTAACATGTTATCTAAGTGGGCTAACATTATCTAATCCTTTATTTATCCCACAATGTGGGCATTTATAGAATTAAAACAACAGGCAAGTGCACACAATAGAAAAAAATTACATAAGAGGTAGATTAAAAAAAAACACCATGAACAGAACATTATCAATAATATTAATATTCAATTGTAGCAATAAAATAAAAATCACAGAAATACTGAAAGATCAACAGTTCCATCATACATCATGTTTAAATGTAAAAAGTATCAGTATCATATCAGTGAGATCTGTCCCTGTATTTACTTGGTATCGTATCGGTTAAAAAATTCTCAGAATCCCCCACCTCTACTAAGCATGGAAAATAACAGACACAGCTCAATTACAGGTGAGAGGATATTAACAGGTCATCTAAGAACAACTCTGAGAGCGTGTCAAAATGACTGCCCTGTGATGAAAAAACTAATTGACAAATCAAAGTCTTTATTGCAGTTGTTGCAAAGGGTGCAACAAGCAGTTGTGAGGTTTTAAAGCTATTTCTTTTCCAGGTATAGGTTCCCATGGTGAGCAATTTTACTTAATTAATTAAATAATACTTCAAAAGCAAAAGCTGAATAAATCTTTGTTTTTCTTTATTTCATGGATGTTAAATGTATTCTTCACTTTACAAAAAACAAGGATATTCATAGCCTGCAACAATGAGCAGAAAACCACCTTCGTTAGAAATTACCTGTCCTTCTGCTGGACGTCCATTTCCAGATCCCACAGCAAGCTACAATCAAAATGACAACAACCACTGCAGAGATTGGGATGTCGATAGATATGGAATAATTCATTCCTAAAAAAATAAGGCATAATAATATTTTGTGAATGTTTCATTAGAAATTATTGTCTCACCTCTCAAAACTGCAAACATTTGTGAAAACCTTAATGTAGCTTATGCTGCTTTAAGAGAAAAGCTACTTATAATTAGCACAATGATGGTGGGAATTTTAACTGTAAGTCTCCTGAGCACAGAACTAAAGTAGTGCCATCTTTCTGACCTTGGAAAAGCAGAAAAATCTACTACTGTTGCAGCATCAACACATTTTAGTTAATAAAAAATATGTATAGGCAGGAACCTAAATTGTTAAGGTTGATATTAAAAGACTGTTTGCTTAAAGCATGGGGGAAAGACAACCATTTAGAGTGCTTTATACTGGATCTGATTGAGGATACACTTACGGGGGGAAAAGGTAGTTTAGTGAAACCTACCACCTGAAGCCAGCTGCTGCCGTTTAACATAATGTCTCCTTTTATTGCATAATTATAAGAGTTCCACTTGATTTTCAGTCCACAGACCCAGTTTATAAACCATGCATGTAACCACAGGATTTGTCTCATTGGTAAGTATTGATCAGTAAAACTGGTAAACAATCTTTAGAGACACACGATTTATTTATTTTTTTCATCAGTGTTGCTGTTTTTATCAGAAACAGATAATATTATATAATTAACATTAACATAGATAATAAAATATTTAGTTTTTTAGGTATTAAAATAAAACAGGGCTGGGATCTGTTTTGCTTTGTGAGGACCAGATTGAAACATTAAGCTTTTATCAACCAATAAGTAAGTTTTTCTTAAATGTCTGAGTTCCCCTTCAGCTATAGCACAAATCCAAACCAAGCAGATAAACGGACTGGGTGTAAAGAACAGCCTATTATCAGCTGTTTTTCACACTGAGCTATCAGAGCTCATCAAAGGAAGCTCATGTGTCTTGATGAAAACAAAGTAAAATTAATTAAGTCTAACTATAATTTTTTCACTGTTTGTTTTTCCCAGGATTAAATGTGATTATAGGGGAGCTCCTGTTTATGATATCATTTTATTTGTCTTATTTTGATTCCTTACTAACTCCAGGTCAACATATTTATGTTTTTTTTTTTATGAGATGGAAAGATGGAAATGCCAAAGACTTCAATTCACAAGTTAAAAGATTACGTAAAACAGTTTTTTTTTTTAAATATATAATCAGTTATGGTATCTTCTACTTTTGGACAATCATCAATACTTTTGACTGAGAAGGGTACTTATGGTAAGACAAAATGCTCAAAGGCGTACACAATTCAAAAGAGGTTCAAAAACTGTTCTAGAGGATTATATGGTTTTGCATCAAACAAAAACACCAAGTAAGAACGGCACATAAAATAAGTGTCAATAAGGATGTTTTTAATAGGGTGAGTTCTATTTCTGCATTACACTTCCCATTGTTTTTTACTGTCTCATAAAATGTTTCTGTCTTTGTTAAATGTTGTCCATGAATTTAATGGGGGATGATTTTATCGGTGGGAGGCACCACGAAGCATTTACTCTTAGGGTACCAAAAATCCTAATTGCACCTGATCACAAAATAAGGATAGATTTGAAAAATGTACCTTTAATAGAGAGGGTGAAGGTGGTCCATCGTACCAACATCCCAAATGGAGTGTAGACTTTAAGACCATATTCACCTGCATCATCCCTCCTCAAATCACTGATCTTGAGCGTCCCAGTTTCAATGAAAAACTCTATTCTGTTTCTGTAGGATTCCCGTATTTTCACCGTTCCATTCTTCATGATTACCAAATTCAAATTTTTATCAGGAAGAGCTTTGTAAAACAACACGATGTAACCAGTGGCATTTCCCATCAGTTTAATGTACAAAGTTTCTCCAGGAGCAGGATAGCACGGTAATCCAAACAGGGTTTCGTCACATTTAGTCTCATGGGGTATGGATAATGCTGAAAAAGATGCAGAAAATGTACATAAGCTGATATTAATACAATATTGTTTTGTCTGTATTTTATTGTAAATTTCTTACCACAGGTTGTTCCAGCGAATATGACAAAAAGAAAAAAATGCTCCATGTTATTCTGTAAAAAGATATTATCAGCAAATTAAGGAATAAAGCACTTGGCAATGACACCCTTCTGTCAACCTTTACCTTACACTGATAGGAAGTATAAATGATAATCTAGAGAATTTATATTTGAAATGAGGAAGTAATGAACTTCCTCTTACTTCTCCTACTAGCCTGTGATTTTGGTGCACACATTTCTCAAAAAAAAGGGTAATAAATAGTTGCAAATAGATAATTTTTTACTTTCTTTATATAAATAACACTACAACATTGAAACTAAGTCATGAACAATGTCTATTTCAGCAGTATTTTGTGAAAAGCGATATCACATCAAAATCTACTTTGCTTCAGTGAGCCAAATTAAATACTAAAGTTTATTTTTCAAAACAAGAAAAAAATTTGTTCAGCACGATCAATTTATTGACATTTTAACCGGAATGTCATTCTATTTTGGATCTTATTAAAAAATGGTCAATCATCAGAGGCAAGACATCATTTTGAAGAGATAATTCAAAAATAAATTTAAATTAAAGACAAACATGAGTTACAAAGTTAGATTCTACACATCATTTAAAGTAAAGAATTGTACTAAGTAGAGTTTTATATTGTGTGCAACAAGTTCAAAGGTGATTTCCCCTTGTTTTAGTTATTTAAATTTTGCAATAATTGGAAAAAAGGTAAAAAGAAATAATGTTATTGATTGGATACACATAAATCTTTGGTTTGTGTAGCTTGTGTTTTCAGAAATATACATTACCAACATCCTTATCAAGTATAAAAGTCTGCTGCCTGGCAGTGTGTTTCCTGGGCGGGGCCGCCTTTTACAGTTTCTTTTTTGTATCTCTGCTTCTGTCTCCTTGAACCCAAGTCGGCCTCGGCAGATGGCTGCTCACACTGAGCCTGGTTCTGCTGGAGGTTTCTTCCTGTTAAAAGGGAGTTTTTTTTTCTCCACTGTCACTACAGGCATGCTTATTGTGAGGGATTGCATTCCAGTCAATGCGTTGATGCAATCAACTGCAATCAACTGGTTTTCCTTAAATAGAAAACTTTGAATCATTTTCACTGTATGATCTGGTGAACTGTAAAGTCCCTTGAGATGACATGTGAATTGGCACTATGTAAATAAACTGAATTGAATAGAAAAGTGAGAGTGATCAGACAGAACACTTCACTTCTCCATTCAATTCAGTTTATTTATATAGCGCCAATTAGAATGAGATTAGAATTAACAGCTACGGTACATAAAATGAAAATGTCAAAACTCTGTATCAAAACAGATGAGAATTTTATGTGTACTTTACTGTACCCCTTAAAGCCATATTAATAGAGCCTTTTTCAACAGGTAATGACTGACCAGTGGCTCATACTAAAGCTCTGATCAGACCGGAGATCTCACTACACATCCCAGCTGACCCAGCAACAATATTGGCCTGACAGCTTTGCTGCTTTAACATAGATGTAAAAGTAGGCTATTTGTTGATAAACTAAATCCTCATATAAAGTTTTTAACTATAGTGTCTTAGTGAAAAACATTGCTATTTGATTGAAATACTGTATTTAACAGTAATAGAATGACTGACTGGCCAACACTAAAGGTGCATTTAGGCCAGAGAGCCCACATCCCAGTAAGGCTCTGCTGTTTTATTTATTTAAGCCTACAGGCTTAGTAGCAATGGAAAATTAGCTGTTGTTACCTCTGAACCCCAGACCTAGGTCACTGTCATCTCTATGCACAGAATCCAAAATGTTTCACTCCTAGCTCAGTCATCATTGTCCCTATCTGTATTTCCTGTTCACTAAACCTCTGCTTTACTCCTGCCTCTTGCTCATGATCTCTGGTTATCCAAGAGGATTAAGGACAAACCATCACACTTTCTTGTTGTGATGAGGGTGTCCAGGACCTGTCTTATGATGGACTCTCTTTCTCTCTCCAGTGCCTTGTTAAGGGTTACCTCATGGTCTCCAGTGTTTGATGCAACCTCAAAGAAAGGTCCTCTGTGGGTTCCTGCTACAGCCAAAGTAGGGTACTAGATCCTTCCACCAACACCACCAGCCTCCGAGACACATTCTGCAATTTGCAGCTAGTAGTGTAAAAATATGCTGATAATGTCAATCAGAAATATGCTCTATATTATCATAATGTTATCATAATTGTATGTGTAGAGATGCTGATCTTCCTCCAACTAACATCAGAGGACAAGATTTTCATAATTCCCTGTAATTTATTTTAAATTGAATATTACAAAGTATTAAAAACCGGAAAGACAGTAAAAAACATGAGTTGACCCAGTGATTTTTACCAAAACCAGACTCTGTCAAGTACCGCAGAGGCACTTTCATGTTCTACAACTTTCTATTCTCCTTTTAAACCTTGACTTTACCCTAGTGTTAGACGATTTCTCTAAAAGGGGTGTCAAAGGCAGGTATCCTGCGACTCCTACTGTAGATATCACCCTGGTCAACATATATGAATCAAATGGCTTAAAGAACTCCTCAATTAAAGCAAAGTCCTCTAGAGTCCTCCAACAAATCGGCTTATTGGATTCAAGTTCATTAGATCACTGCTATAGACTGTGAAACAATCAAACAAGGCCTGACCGCAATCACACAAAATTTTATAACTAAATGCCTAACCAGCTTGGGTTTTTCTTTCATGTACATAGCTTACCAACAAATAATGGAAGTGAGAATCACAGGAGTTTGTGTTTATGTTGGAGGATCATTGGAGGCACATTTCCCATTTTGAAGTTAGTCTGTTAAACTGCATCACATATACCTTTAAAATAGGAAACTGCCAAAAGAACAAGGCCTCTTCAATATTGCCACTCCTTTGTAGCACACACAGAAGCTTGGTCTATCTGTAGAGGTTACACTCCTGATCAATTAAAATTATTCCAACTGTATCAATCTTATTGTTAAGGAAGTTGAATTATATGCAGGTCAAAGGACACCAAAGAGCTTTTATACTACATTTGGTTAATAACACACCCAGTCATTCACTGATGGTAACAAGCTACATCGTAGCTACAGCTGCCCTTGGGAATACTAACATAAGTGAGGCCGCCCTAAAAGGCTGCCATTGGGCTCTCTGATCATCACCCTCGGTAGGCAATAAGAGTGAGGTTTCTCGCCCAAGGAAAATGACTGAGAAGGATGGAAAAGTGGTTTGAACCAGTGACACTTCATTTGTAAGACATGTTCCTAAATCACTGTCTCCCGAGTGCTATATAAGCCTAACTGTACCTTCAGGATAAAGATATGGACTCAAGTCAAACAAGGGATTAGCTACAATTCCTATTCAATACAATTGGTTAAAATAGCACAGAAAATGTATGCTCTGGAGAAAAATAAATATATTACCTAATGAAACTCTAAAAAGAACAGGTGATTAAATTGTGTTATCATTGGTATTATTATTATAATTCAAATTCAGAATTTCCAGTAACAGCCCAGAGGAAGCTATAAAGATAATTAGAACCCATTAATCTCTAATTATAATTCTCTGAGTCATTTAAGGCTCAGGAAGAATTACTATATTGATCACAAAAACCAAAAGATGAAGAACAAAAACGGCTTTGTACAGCAAGTCTGTACATGAACAATCTTTATAGCCTATTTCAACCACTATGGTTTGCTGTGGAAATGCCTTTTTTGAATAAAAAAAAAAAAAAGAAAAGAATAATCAATAATTTTTAGATGGAAAAACATTTTAATATTAAACATTTGTCCAGGTACACTTAAATGTATTTTAAAAATTGCCCAACCTCTAAACAATCAGCTGTTAGATATAATTAATATATTATTAAAACATACAGAATTTTCCTCCACCTCTAAAAATCATTTCGTAAATGTTGTAATTCAGGCAGAATGTAGACATAAGTGAAGTTAAATAATCAGTATTAGTGAGTACTAAAATATCCGTATTTGTACTCATACATAGACTGGAATGATCTAGTGTCAGTGTATCACTAGACCAGTTTAGCAATACTGTTTCTCCATCCATCCATTCATCCATTCATCCATTTTCTGACACGCTTAAATCCAACTGGGGTCACGAGGGGTGCTGGTGCCTATCTCCAACTGTCCACGGGCGAGAGGCGGGGTACACCCAGAGAGGTCTCCAGTTCATCGCAGGGCAACACAGAGACAAACAGGACAAACAACCATTCACGCACACACTCACACCTAAGGAGAATTTAGAGAAGCCAATTAACCTAACAGTCATGTTTTGGGACTGTGGGAGGAAGCCAGAGTACCCAGAGTAGAACCCACGCATGCTCAGGGAGAACATGCAAACTCAATGCAGAAAGACCCCGGGCCAGGAATCGAACCCAGAACCTTCTTGCTGCAAGGCAGCAGTGCTACCCACTTCCCCCTCCCTCTCCCGAATCTTTTCTAAAACTAACATTGTTTGTTTTAGAAAAGATTGCTCCTTGAAAAGATTGCTTGCTCCTTTTGTTAAAATACAACTGGAGAACATATTTCCTTCCAAATGTGTAACTTGTTGTCATAATGTTGTGCTTGGGAATACATTTCAACTAAATATAAATTGAAATAAATCAGCAGTGTAAAGTTACATTATTTGCTTTAAGAATTAGTTCCTCATTAAGGGAAAATTCACAGTTTCTTATTTGAACAGAGTTCATTTCAGCCAGTTTAATCTTAGTTATTTTTCTTCTATATTATGTTGGACATCATCCTTGTATTGAGATTTTTAAATAATGACCTGTTTTTTAATATCTTAAGCTTCCTCCCCCATTCAGTGTTTTGTTTTTGAAAAAGAGTATCCAAGTTCTTATCCTCCTCATCACCCATCCAGGGACCCCAGGCTCCTCCGTTCAGCTGGGGGTCTGCCTGTGGGTCCTCTGTTGGGTATCTTACTGGTACCGCCGTCCGGTTATAGTACACTAGTCTGGCTAAGAGCTCTTTTACAACATCTGGTCTCTGTTCAGACAGGTCAAAACGTTCGTATGGGTCTCCGGAGATGTTAAAGAGCCACACTGATTTGCGGGGTTTAATGTGACGCTCCAGGTACCAATAATCCCTGGGGTAGCCTGGAAGAATAGGAGGTGGGATCCAATCTCCATAACCAGGGTCTCCTGTCAAGAGTTTCCAGTCTCCTGATCGTATGGAGGCCTGAATTGTGGTATTCCAAATCCCAAATCCTCTCTGCAAAGAGCCAGTGCGCATGTGGTTGTACAAAGGGTCAATGTTGTGGAGGATCTCATATCTGGGTGACTCTTTTCCCTCACTAATGGCCTCCCAGACATTGTAACCATCAACCCCTTCAGTCAGGGATTCATTGCCACCTGCTAATCCCACCAGTGTGGGATACCAGTCGGTAATGTGTACCAGAGCTTTACTAACCCTCCTTTTCTTCCTCAACAGAGGGCTATGGACAAACCCTAAACCACGGACACCACCTTCCCAGTAAGTGCCTTTACGTCCTCTAAGTGGCCAATTGCTGCCCCCTGAAAGAGGCTGGCCTCCATTATCAGTGGAAAAGATGAGGACGCTGTTTTTATAATATCCATACTTGCGGAGAGCAAGTGTTATGTTGCGAACAGCTTCATCTACTGTTGAGACCATTGCAGCATACTTCCTTCGTGCATCATTCTCCACTTCATTAAATGGGTAGATGTACTCCTGAGGACACTGCAGAGGTGTGTGAACAGCTTGAAAGGACAAGAAAATGAAGAGTGGTTGGGAAAGAGGATCATGGGATGCCAGGATCTTGCGAACTCTCTGTGTGTAGAGATGTGTTGAGTATTTGCCCCTGTGTCTCCAGGCGACAGACTCCCCCTCATAGAGGTCGAAGCCACAAATCTTGGGGCCATCACAGGACTCATACGTGTAGTAGTTCATGCTGCCTGTCAGAGAGCCCAGATATGTGTCAAATCCTCGACGAGTTGGCAAACACTCCTTCTTGTAAAAGCCCAGGTGCCACTTGCCCACCATGTGGGTGGAGTAGCCTAGCTGCTGAAGCCTCTGAGGGAGGGTGACCTGGTCGAAGGGCAGGCAGTTAGGCTGACGTGGACGTATAATGGAGTGCTGAAGACCAGTATGAATTTGATACCTGCAGAGTTACATATAATAAGGAAATTAATTAAATATAACTCAGCCTTCATGATACTTAATCTACACAGAAAAAAAAACATTTCAATTGGATGTCGAAAGTAGCTAATGAGCTTCTGTTTTAAATTAAATTGCCGTTATGAGTATTTATTAGGCCCTTTTGACAGAACTTAATAACTTAGTTTGTGTGGGTGAATGCTCTGTCTTTCCAAAATCCTACTAAGTCACATGGGTGGGTTCTTTAAAGTCTTTTGATTTACTTTTGTACACTATTTGTTTCTTTGGTTAACTTTAATAATTTTGTCATTAGCTTGTCATTAGCTTTTTATTTATTTATTTTTATTTATTTTTTTGCTGTTTAAGTTCTCTGTCTATTTCTCTTCCTTATTTTTTAGTATTTAGTTGGTTTTGTCTTTACTTTAGTTAATGGCTATTCTTATATTTTGGATAGGTTTTCCCTAGTATGTTTAAGATAAGATGAGATGAGATAAGGACTTTATTTATCTCACAACGGAGAAATTCACTTGTGATGTCAGCTCTGATAAACAACAGGAGGTCTAATAGAAGGAAACGGTACATCAAAGAAGTGGATGTACAAAGTCAGGCTAAAATGTGTTGTCACCTGTTAAGTCTGTTTAAACATTTCTCCCTCAGTCAGAGGCTTTCATAATTAGTAGATTCAGTTAATCTGTTTTCTCCTCATTACCTGCCCTCCTCTACTTAAGTGCCAGACCCCTGTTGCTTTTCATTGTCTGCCTGTTTCTATGTCATCCAACCATTTAATAGTTCTAATAAGTTTGTAAAGGTTCTATCGAAATAGCTGCATAAAGTTCCTGTTTATTCTTTATATATTTGCATTTCAAGCCATTTTTCTTTTTAAAACCCTTTCATGAAATCTTAAAATGAATTATAAAATGTTCACAAAATGAATTACACATATAAACTAATACTTTGGTTAAAAAAAATATTAGTTGCCTGAATAAAGAGCAATTATATGTGTCTTGGCATAGAAAGAATCAAAGAAACCTTGAGAAATGGCCAGTTTTAGGAAAATATAAAACAGGTATGAATTTTCAGAATTGGGAGGGTAGAGGCCCCGCAACTTGTCAGACAAAGCTTTTTCCTGCCACTGTCAATGACAGTTACAGGAATTGCTTGACTGCAATGATTGCATCAAAAGGTTGTGCAACAAAATATTAATTTAAGGGCCCTATCATTTTTTGTTCAGGCCTGTTTCATGAGTTTATTTTTTTTCAATCATTCTGTTGAAGCATGGAAGCGATTTCTAACTTTTTGATGTCTGGTTTTTTTAACTTTTATTTAAAAAAAAATAATTATCTATTATTGGTTTTGTCAGATTTGCTATTTATATGACCCTTGTAGGTTTTTGTTTTATTAAACAAGACATAGCAAAACATTGGTCCATGGGTGCATGCAGTTATCATGAAGAACTGCTTTTGCCACTAAGACACTAAAACTAAATTTACATTATTTTTAAATATTGTTTTCATTAAAATTAAAAATAAATTCCCACTAGATGTCCTATTTAATTTGGTAGATTGACATGATAAGGCAATTTTGTGTATTTTAAATGTCCATATATTTCAAAATTGTATTGTTCCACATGTTATTTGGTCTGGCATGCTGCATGTAATAAAATGAAAATATGCAGTGTTTATTTATATCTTTGTTTGTTTCAGATGGAAATAAAAAAATAAAAAAAAACATACTATGAAAAACACTCCTACCTTCCAGTGATGAGCTGACTTCTGGATGGTGTACAAATGGGCTGTACGTAGTAATTCTCCAGCCTCACACCACCTGCAGCCAGTTTATCCAGCACTGGTGTGCTAATATCAGAACTGTGGTAGCCAATGTCGTTGAATCCCTGGTCATCTGTCATGATAAAGATTATATGAGGAGGCTGCTGGACAGGAGACCTGCCATCAAAAAATTGATCAGGCTCATTTTCCACCTGATTTGGACCCATCAGATCCCAGCTTAGGTACCCAAGGCTCAGCAGGCTCATTACAGAGAAACCTGTCAGGGTTGCCGTTGCCATGGTTTAAATCAATGAAGCCTGTCGATATTTTGTAGTTGTCAGTAAATCATGTTGCAGTTAGAAAAATCTCTTCTCTTTAAACAACTTTGTTACACTCGAGTCAGGGTTAAGCAATCCATACCCTTAAAGAAAAACATATATCTTCATGCTTGCTTGCCCTCCTAACTGTGCCAGCTCAAATGAAAGCTTTTCACTTTTCCTAGAAGTCTCACTCCGCCCATTTGCCTAGCTGGCCCACTAAAAAAACATAAGCCCCCCTGCCTTAAAAAACACACACAGAGGTAACACTGCTACATCCAGGATTTAATACTGAGTTAACATCAAGTGTTTAAAGTTACACTTAAGTCAGGAAAAATTTTAAGTTCACCACTTTAATATTTCAGAATTCTCCATTTTATGTTGAAGAAGAAATATTTTTAACAGTCCAGTCATAAACCCTCAAATTGATCTATATTCATTCATGGTTATTTTAAAAATCACCATCAGTATTTACTAATTACATCTAACAAAAAGTGTTCCCAGTTTTCTG
Organism: Cyprinodon variegatus; assembly: GCF_000732505.1. NCBI lineage: Eukaryota > Metazoa > Chordata > Actinopteri > Cyprinodontiformes > Cyprinodontidae > Cyprinodon > Cyprinodon variegatus. The sequence continues at coordinate 107,584 of NW_015151247.1, read as the reverse complement.
TATCCGTGTCTGACAGAGAATCTCTAGAAAAAGGCCCCTATTTACAAATTACCTGCTTGGGGAGATTTGGCTGTGGGGCCCCAAAGCCACAATCCCAGATACTGTTCCCCACTTCATGGTAGTCAAAAACAGATTCCTACTATTACTGCTGTTTTGCAATGGCAGCAGACCTAAGCCATGAGAAAGAGCAGACTTTTCAACCTCTGATAACATCTTTGAGTAGAAATGTACAGATCGTCCAAAGGGTCCACAAAGCGTAGCATGACTGCAGAGCTTCAACTGCAGCTCAAAAGCAGAAGATTTGCTTTACAACATCTAGTAGTTCTTCATGTAGTCCATTATGCAGGAGATTAATTTTAGGGGAGGAGGGGATTCATTTTAGAGCGGTTTGGTGTGACATGAGTTTTTACTAAAACTACTTGTGAACTAATAGTTCTGATCAATGGTCCTCTTTTTATTATTACTTTTATTGTAATTGTGTATACATGTCATAAACCCAACTGTGAAGATTTAATCTAATTTCTATCCTGTCTGCAGCCTTGACATTAGGATTTTATTCTTATAAGGCATTTGGTTGGAACAAAAAAAGCATGTCATGTTTTGCATGAAATAAGAAAGTTGTCAAACTTAGAAAAGAACTGAGGAAAACCGCTAACCATTAGAGAATCATAAAGCACTTCCATTTACTTTCTGATTTAATTATTCCAGTTTTGCTTATATCCTATTTAAGTTACTTTGACAAAAATGTGCAATTTTTCCTTTTGAGGTTATGCAGCTATCTTGAGCTTGAGGCTCAAGAAAGTAAAGTTGAAAAAGATATATATATATAGAAAGATGACATTAGCCATGAAAATGCACAGTGATAATACGGTTGAACTGTAAATTCAACCCAATTACCATAAACTGCACAAGTTTAATGGATTTTTATTAGAGCCTTCAGATATCCAAGCCTCTCCCCCAAGAAAAAAAATCATAAATAGAATTGACAGCATAAAACATAATGTGCACATCTATCTTTTATTCTTCTGCTCTCAAGTTTAAGGTGTCTGAAACTTGGAAACCACACCAAATATGCTGCTACGGCTGCTGAGAAAACATTTCCAGCCTCAGTTTCACACTCTTTGGGATATAGGCCCACACAGCCTGTAGCTTCCCCATTAAGGCCATACCCACACAGTTCCTAATATCAACATTTGCACGAAACAATGTTGTAACTTCAAATGTGTTTACTGTGCATCAATCCTTATGTGGACAAACCATGCCTCAACTCAGTAACCTTAGCTCTGCAGAGTTTAGTGTGTTGTGAATGTATTAAAATAGAAATGTTGTACAAAAATACTGACCAACAGTGAAGTACATTGGGTTTGGCACATTCAACGGACACAGACCCATGGCGGTCGCTTTGGGTCTGGCTGCTGGGATGAGCATCTTCAGTGTGTGGAGCTGTGGTTTCAAATGCTTTTTTTAAGAAGTGGGGAAAACCACTCTATCAACTAATCAGAGAAAACCGTCTTTTTAAAGGGGATAATTTTTAGGGGATAATAAAATAATCTGTTCATTAATTTTAGTTCAAACATGGTCACAGCTGCATTGACCTAATTTCAAAAGTTTAAAAGCACTTTCGACGTTAGTTTCTAAAAGACCCTTTGGCTCAGTAGAAATGTTTCAATAATATAAAACATGTTTTGACCCAAGATGAAATTGTCAGATAACATGTTAATGAGAGCAGTTATAAAATCTGTATTAATGTAAAGTCTGAATGTCATAGTGTAGTTGCAAAAAATCTTCTTTTACTGAATATTTCAAGTGTTTGATTTCTATACATGCTTTTTAGATTTATAATTAAAGATAATATTGTCACTTTATCCATAGTAATCTTTAGACAAAGCTATCATCCTATTAAGTTACTTTGTCATAATTTACGACTTTATCTTTTAAGATGAGTTCAGGCTGTATTTATTTTACATTTAAAGTTATATATTAAAAAACTGTGATCAAAAATAAAAAATGGACAATGGTTATGCAAGTTCAGCTAAAGGTTGCAGAGAAGGTATGCCGTTATGTTTAAAATTGCACGCTAATGCTTTAGTAGTGAAAGCAATATTTTTTCAAGCTTTAATATAGTTTCACGGTTTTTAAAACTAATTTTCCAGTAAAGAACAGGAAGTCCCAGCATAGAGACTTATAGAGTGTTGTTATTTGGAGGCAACTGCCTGGCACCTTTTGGAGAGATTTATGAGCATATTTCAGAAGAATTGATCAAATAACTGCTTGCAGCAGAAACATTTATCTAAGCCAGGGTCCTCCAAGGGTTTGTGAGGAACAGGTCAGAGGTGGTTGGATGGATTTTACAATTATTGTGATTTGATCCCTAAAGTAAATAGAGGAGCAAAAATATATCAGGAAAACATGAACTTTAATGTCCAGTTAAATAAATAAATGCACCAATGTAACACTAATGTATTTATCTATCTAATACACAGTTTAGATATTAAAAATGCACCATTAGATAATTAAATTTCTGATTAAAAAATGAAAAATCCATTTTCAATTATTAATTATATGTATGCACATAAACTACAAAAGAATTCAACTGTGATCTCTGCCGGTTTGTTTTATTCGAGAGGGAATGTTTCTCAGAAAGTGGACAAAAAGTAAGAAAGTTTCTTTATGTATTAACAAAATTTATTCAACAAAGTTAAAGCTCAGATTACTGAGGCAGACTTCACCTTCTTTGTTTTAGGCCTGCATTCTGACCATAGCTTTGGGAACAGCAAAATAGCTCAGAGTTTTTCTCATCTATTTATCACAAATCTACACACCCTCTTAGGATTTGCCCACCAGTGTTTATAGCTGATCTCTCTGAATATACTCACTGACCACAGAGTTCCCAAATAAGGTAAAAACAGGACCTCAAAGGTCATCTTAGCCTTGAAACATGCATTGTCCTTGTAGCTGACTTACACAGAAAGTGATCAGCCATACAATTGAACAGTTGCTTAAAAAAATAATAATAATAAAAAGAAATGAACCTTCAAAAGAACTGAGTATTGATAAAATTGCGAATATTAAGGTAAGAAATATGTCTCTGTCTTGAGCAGCTGTGTTTATCAGAAGTGACACCCTTTTTTTGTTGGACTCATGAGTCAGCAATAACCCCTCTCATCTCCAGCACCACATAGCAAATATACTGACCTCAAGCATGAAGGAAAATTCCATATTTTCTTATCCTGTTGCACATGAACATATTTCAAATATAACCTTACTAAGAACCCAACCATTTACCAAGAATGTTGTAACATCAGCGTTTTTTTTAGAACAAAACAACCTCCGATTTCACGTACTGAGGGACTAAAAAAACCCCAGATCTAAATAAAGTGCTTGTATTTTGCATGAATGTAGTTTATATCTATAAATATTTGTCTGTCTTAAACTAAGGACCACAATGTTGGATCTAACAGATATTCCTGTAAGCCTCAGTTACATACTTAGAGAAACGTTGTGACTCAAAGGAAGTCAGTGGTAATGTCAAGTAGATTCACAGTTACTCAGAATCATAAAAAAGGAAGACTGATATCAGTGTGCAAACAGGTTAGACCCAAGTAACTTATTTATCACACTTCCTCTAGTATATTGTTGGTCTTAAAGAGATCAAATTTACTCTATATCCCTAAAAAAGGATAGGTTAATACATTTGTATTCACTCGGTCAGTTATTAGCTTTAATGTAACATAGAACATAGTGGTTTACCTGAGAAGGTGTTTAGAACAAACAATATTATTTTGAAAATGTAAAGGATGTACAGTTTAGTAGCGTTTCAAACAATTATTATTTGGCTAAGAGGTTAATCTGCCAATTATTTATTCATCCATCCATCCATTAATCCATCCATCTTCTCCCACAGTAGGGCCGGTGCCTATCTCTGGCAGTCTTTGAAAGAAAGGCACGTTACACCTTTTGCCAGTCTGTTGTAGATTATTTATTCATTTAATCAGTTAGAATTGCATCAAGGTAGTTTTGAAGTTTGAATTTTTGAAAATATCATATATATATATATATATATATATATATATTCTTAAATAGTTCTTATTCTTCATCACAGAGCTCTTGATGGACTTTTAAAATTTAAACTGAGAACTTTTCTCTTAAGGCTCACATGGCTCACATCACCTTTCTTAGATGTACCTCATACAAATAAACATGTTTTTTAAATGCATACATTTTCCTCCTGGTTCTTTCCAAACAGAAAGAATTTGTAACTTAAAAAGGAAAGCGTAAATGTGGGTGGTGACTGCCTCTGCTCTGCGTTGGCCTTTACCAGATGTTTATTTTGGCAAAAGATATCGTTAACGTAACTGAATAAAGCTGCTCCCCCTAACCATGAACACTGGTCCCTTTCTGATCAAGAGAGCCCTGCCCATAAGCCTGAATGTTACTTCCTCTCTTCTAATCTGTGTAAGGCTGGATGAAACTGTTTCTTTTTTTACTGTTTACCAACACTTGACGTAAAGCTTAACTTTACATATGTTCTTGTCATGTTATGTACAATATAGGGCTCGATTTCAGTTGGTGGTTGTCCATCTATGAACATTTGAACTTCTTTTTCAAAACCATGTTTAATAAGGAAAGCAATGCAATCAGTTATAGATATTAGGACCATAGGTAGAAGTTCCAATGTCAGGCTACACATTATTGTGGACATGGTGGCATGGACTAAGCCTTGAATGCACAGCTGTAAATCAAATAATTTCAAGGAAGTTGGTGGAACCACATGATTTGGGCAATGCAAATCAGTTTAATGTATCTATATTGTGCAATTCACAATATGTGTAATCTCAAGGCACTCTCACGGAGATAATTTAATGTATTTATACAGACAGATTGGTAATAAGCTTCCTATCTAAAGAAAACCAGCTCATTGCATCAAATTAATGGCTGTTTCTCAATATGTGTAATAGTGCATTATCATGTGCTCATGTGCTTGTGAAACGTCAACAGCCTCAGCCCAAGCACTGTTCCAATTCACAAGAACACAAGACCAGGAACGGACAAAGTCCCCTGATGTTGCCCCAGCATGTTGTTCTCTGTCCCAGCATGCATCACGGCAGCAGCAGCTTCCTGTAGAGTGCTCACAGGGCTCAGACTACTAATTTAAAAAGTTCACTTTTCTCCTGCAGTTCTTCTACAAAAGTACATCTCCAAACTAGCTTTGAATGTAGTGAAGTGGTTAGTGGTTAGTGGTTAGTCCTGAAGTCAACAATGATGTACTTCGTCTTCTCCACATTCAGGATCAGGCTGTTGTCTCTATACCAGCCCACCAGCTGCTCCACTTTCCCTCTATAGTCCTGGTCATTGTCGTGTCTGCTGGTAGTGTCGTCTGCAAACTTTACAATGTGATTAGTGGTGAACCTGGGGCCACAGTTGTGTGTCATCTGAGCAACAGCAGGGGGCTCAGAACGCAGGCAGATGACTGAGTTTTTTGGTTGAGGGATTGGTTCGATGAGGTAACTCTTTTGAATGGCTGCATTCTGATATCCAGAGCAGTGTCCCAACAGAACAGATCACCACTTGCATGTGTTTCCCTGCTGCACAAACTGAGGTTCTGTCCTTCACACATTAGGCAGGTTGGATCTATCTCTGTGGTGCAACAAGGCATTTGACGACACGGGTTTGCGTTGGTTAGGGCTGTTGCCTCACAACAAAAGGTTGTAGGTTCAAGTCTATGGTTCGAGTTTTCTGAGGTTTTCTCCAGGTAATCAGGTTTCCCCAAATGCTAAATGCTGGTCAGGTTGGCCATCAGTGATGGACTGCTCACTCTGAGCGGCTCAGGGTAATCTTCCATCTCTTCTATGAAATTTTGTTTAACGATAAAGTTGGGTAATGGGCAGTTAGCCTTGCTGCTTCATACAGATGCATGGTTTGTTGCTCCTTGGTCCTCTTCTGTCTTCTGTGATGAGACTAAGCCCTGTCTTTTCTCCTTAATTCTCTTCTGCTCAGTGAGAAGATACCTTTTCTCCTGACTTCCCTAAACCTTACCTAACTGCTGGCGACATGTAAGGCATGTATCTTGTGGTTACACAGAATGAAGCAAATATTAAGTATTCCAAGTTTCAATCATTGCATCCATACTCATTTTACAGATTTACCACAGTTCATTCTAGTTTGATTAATTTTTCACTGTCTTAGCATGTTAAAAGTGTAATCCATTTATTTCCTTTATCAGTATGAAAAAGATTTGAATGGCTTTTTTTCCTTTATAAAACAACAAAGTAGCGAGGTGTTAATTAATAGTGTGGTTTTTTTTTTATGAATGTTCATAGCTTCTTTCGTATGAGCAGAGAAGATTAACATGTTCCTTTTTTAAATTACTACAGCTGTGGGGTGCAAATATTTCTTTTTCCTCATTACCCTTTTTTGCAGGCAGGTCAGGGCATTCCTTTTAACCAAGATCTTAACCCCCTCTGACTAACTGCTTCCCTTTTTCTAACCTCAGCTCAGTTTCAGATTAATCATCTAAAGTTTGACTAACCACTTACTGCACTGCTTCCTTACCTGCTCAGAGTTTCAGATGAATCATCCAGTGTTTATAGATGCCTGCCCAAATCTTCTTCTCAGGTAAGCTTTTCTAATTCTGATTAAAACAACTGATACGTTTGATCAATTGTCGTATACATTCATGATAAAAAAGGAATGCATTAAATTTGATCGCATAAGCTCTTAATATATATTTGGGAAATGTTTAATATTTCCAAAGCTTCTGGAAGAGAAAAAAGGGAGATAATTAGTTATTGTGTTAACTCTTTCTTTACTTTTTAAATCTATGAAGTATAGATGGAGGAACTTCATTTCAAGAATTTATGTATTAATTGTGTGATATGAAACATGATGAAGTAGACTACTGGTAACTTGACAGGTTGCAAGGTGTCGTTTTTGATGTGAATATCAGCGTGCAAGTTTTTGTCATGATCTTGGGACTGCTGACTGGCTTAACTGCTCATTTCATTCTCCTCTCCAATTCTGCCCGGTTTCTCCTTACCTCTCATCTGATCCACTTGCCTCTATTTAAGCTGTTTGCATCCAGTCATCAGTGCCCGATTATTTCTCTCTGGACTGAGGTGAGAGTGTTTTTAGCAC
>NW_015151247.1:79647-99794 GCF_000732505.1 Cyprinodon variegatus | reverse complement strand
CCTGAAGAAGAGGAATTATCTTCAAGCTGTGGTCTTCATGCTGGACTTAATTTTCAATAGCATAGGTGCTATTATCCCTACCCGGGTCATAAAAATGATTGCAGGTTCACATGTCAAATCCTTAGTTAAGGTTGGAAATGATTTTGATTTTATATGGAAAGGCACCTTTCTGGAAAAAACTCCTACATATCTCTGAGCAAATTCTCCTGGGTCATGGCAACCAAAATAGACTTAGAGGTTTCTTTAAAAACATTGCAATTCCATATTTGTCCGAAGTTTTTCAGAAACTCTACATCGTTAAAAGCAAACTGACAACTACATAAACACATGGCGCAGCAAGTAGCTCTGGGCAAAACTCACCTTCACATTTGCATGTTAAGAATAAAGTACAGACCTTTGACAATCAAGATGGTCAGCTCTTGGACAGAGAGGGACGATGTTTTGAAACAGGTGGAGGAAGAAATATTTGTTAAAAGAAAATAGACATTACAAAACAGGGGGAGGATTTTGATTTTAGCTTCCAATCACATACAAGATGTTTTGGAACTCATTCTAAAGCAATTAAACAGGGAGTGTTATCATTATTCAAACGGCCCAATACTTTAAAAAAACAGCAGACTCCAACAACTCAGGAGAAGGTTGGTCACTTATTTGCATCTGAATCAGAATTTGCTTAAGAGGAGGAGCCTCCAAATGTCAAAACAACAGTGCTCTAAATATGTCCGTGTGTGTTTGCTGGCAGAATCGACAAAGACTCCATGTCAGGTGTTGAAGCATTTTCAGAAAAACTGGAGTTGCTAAAGAGATTTCACAGCACTGTAAACATGCACAATGGAAAATGGCAACCATGAAAAACAAGAGGGAAAAATGGGACAAAAGAGAAAAGAGAACAAAAAAAACATTAACTAGAAACCAATAGAAAGACCAAATAGACACTGTTAGAGGAGGCTTCCAATAGCCTGACAGCAACACTGAACCAGATGTTTAACTTTTTAGCTGGGATGCAAACTGTCTTTAATACTTAAGAATAGCGTCCTTAATTCTTTAATCATCTGGATTAAGGACTAGTAGTAGTAGTTTCAAGACCAGCAACAGAAAATTATTTATTTAGATTATTAAGAGTTTAGTTATTGAGAAACTTTGTTGAATTTGTGTGGTTTAGAGTTTCTAAAGACATGTTGCTTATTGAATAAAAACATTATTTACTGTAAGGAAGTTAAAAGGGCGGAAAATATGCAGTAAACAGGCATTTATTCTTATATTTTAACCAGATTTGTAACCTCATAAGGAGGTTATGGTACTTTCCCTAGGAATTCTAACACCCTCTTGCTTCCAGGTTGGAGCTCACAGGTGATGGTCTCTTTGATCCAGAGCTCCAGTATGTTTGATTTGGCTCCCATGTAACAGCACCTGGCCAACAAGGCAAGTTGTAAGGCTTCTTTACAATCTTCGCTCCAACCAACTGGAATAAATACTCCAAATGTACTATTGTAAGAAGAATAAAGACTGTACCTCCCACCAGACAACCGATTCTGTTAAAAATTATGGTTTTATTTCAAAAATTTGTTCAAGTTTTTTTTGTTTAAACACGTTTTATGAATGCAGGTGGCTGAGCTGGTAGAGCTACAGGTAAATCACCTGCTAAAAGACCACAGAAGTTCAGTGCTGCTACACACCTGGAATACATATTTATTCCTGGGATAACTTGTACAAATACACAAGTTATTTTGTGGCCACCTCTTGCTATAAAAGCAAAGGGACCCCTTTCAACTTTTTCTTCTCTTGTTTCTGCCTCATTTGGTCCACAAAATTATTTTAAAATAGTTGTTCCTCTTTAAAACCAGACAGTGTGTCCTTTCATTACTCTGAAAATAGGAACTGATTCGGCCATATAACCGTCTCTTTACCCTAAATTGCTTATGTTTGTTAGTCAGGAAAAGGGGATTGTCAAAAGTCTTGAAATCAATCTCACTGAGACCCACTGAGCACAGCTGACTCTGAGTTTGGAATCCAGTCTGTTTTCCTTCCCTGGTTTTCCTGATGAATGGGGCTCTTTCAGTTCACAGTCCTCTGTATACTCTCCTTTAGTTTGACCGAAGGTCTTACCACCTTAGCTTGGCAGCCTATCCTCTGCCCAGCGACCTTTATTTTCTCCCCAAACTAATCAGAGAATTAGGGGTTACATTTTTTATCCAAACACACCTGGAAGAAAGGAGACCAGCCTTAAGCTTTTTTGATTGGTTGTTTATTGTTTGACTGTGATGATGGGAAACAGGTTCTTCATTTAAAGAACAGGAAAGCTTAATAAAAGCTACGGACTTCCCTCAGCAAAAAACATGCATTTATAACAAAAACAGTAAGCATGCTCTTAGCTTGCGGAATTATATTGCTTTATGTTTGATCTTGAGTATAATCATAACCATATATATAGACATACTTAACATTTTCTGATCAAAATATACACTTATGTGGCATTGAGTTGTGTATCATCCATTCTACATATTGTGGACCTGCAGTTACCAAAATGCAATGACAAAGAAGCTGGTATAAGTTTTGTCTATTTAGAAGCAAGCTAATCATGTTCTTTAAGGTAAACATCTCTTTTTTTCCCCCAGATTAAAATGCAAAATGAATGGAGTACTGAATTGTTCCAAAAAGTAAAAAAAAAAAAACAAACAATCCACTGAACCTTATGAACGGGTCCATCCCTTAGTAATGGGGGTTGTTTGGTTTTTTGTTAGCCTGTAATACCCGGAACCTGTCTATGTCTCTGAAAGGGGGGGTCATTAAAGGGAATTGTTGGCCTGGCTGAACAGCGAGGTGCTCTGTTCCACTGTAATGAGGTGTGGGGGTGCGATGACAGCAGGGAGGAATCAGTCAAAGAGTCATTGAATTGTAGGTTTTTGAAAGCTGACATCTGAGTCCATCGCCTCTGTTTAAGGTTGTTTTTTTCTGTTAAAGGTTGGTTTCCTTCACACTCCTCTCAAACCACCTATCATCTTTTTCCAAAATGTGGAAATTCTGGTTCTTTAATAAACAATCAGTTGTTCTAACACACAATCTACAGTCCTTGTCAAATCAGTTCAATAATAAAATAATTAATACATTTCAGTTTTTCTTGAACGAGCATGTCCAATGAATCGTCAGTGTCTTTTTATAAAAAGTTTGACAAAATATCCTTTTTCAGCACATGAAAGACCAGGTGGATAAAATATATGACCCAACAGGAAGAAAACAATTGAGCAACTTAAATTATTTATTAGTCTTGATAGTATACTGTAGGCTTCCACAGTAGAAAAGTAAAAGTTTACAGCTGAAGATCCCCTGATGCTCCTTCTTTTTTGTGTGTTCTGATTATACAGGCTCATTCTGATCAAAGCAGACAGGAGAAGTTGTCTCTTATTCAGAAATCCAAATCCTAATCCTTTTTTTTCCTTATTGTGGAGCAGCCAGGACACCATTGTTTGTGCATTTCCATGGAGGGTCCGCCAAATTAAGGGCCATCCCAAACCATGTAGTGGGTAGTTAGTGAGTCTGTATGAATGCTGGCTCGCTGGAATACGTGGATTCAAATGTAAGTTCAGAAAATCACAAGTTAGGAAGAAGAAAAAAAGATGTAATTAATTATAAAAGGAAAGCTCCTCTTTCAAATAGTTTTATTTTACCATATTAATCTTTTTAAAGAAAGGGGCAAATATATAAAACTGTAACCGGAGCATTTAACAAAAGTAATTTCCCTCTGGGATTACTAAAGTATTTCTGATTCTGATAGCCACAGAGCTGCAGCCCCATGGCGTCAGTGTGTTACCATAGAAACGGATGCTTTCCTTTGCCCCTGTACCTCCCTCCCTGCTTTCCATAGCTGGTAGTGTGACTTCGTTAGGGAGACACTTACTTAGTGATTAGGGGTCTTTCTTTCTTTCTTTGCTTCGCTTCGTTGCGTTGTAAGAAACCGGGAGTCAACGCAGCGACACTGTAATAAACTACATCTCCCATGATGCACCACATCAGTGAGAGGAAATACATCCGGCAGCAGAGTTCACCATGTGGAGTTTAGTTTAAATAATTCCGTACAGCATGTGGCTAGATTTAATGACAAAATCCTTCTCTCTGTAGTTTTATTTTTTTCTGTTTGATTATTTTTCTCCGCTTTAAACATGTCTGTGAACGCATCACAGCTGGATCTGACCCAGCTGATCTACCGCCATTTGAAGGAGCATGGTTTCATTTCAGCCGCTGAGGAGCTGCACAGGCACAGCCCACAGGTCAACACTGTTCACACATTTACAAAACACACACACTGCCGCATAGGTTACAAGATTGCAGCGTTTCAGTTTACCAAAATGTACCAAACTCCTCACTTCTCCAATCAGGCATAATTTATCTCATTTATATTAGTGAGAGTTTTCTATTTCTCTCATTCACCTGAGTAAAATCGATATACAGAGAAAGTGAAAAGTTAGAAAACCAAAACTGACAGAAAGTGAGGCCTACTGAAATGGGTTGATGGTTATTACAATGTTTTTACTAATATGCACATTGTTTTACTGTTGAATTTAGAATAGCAGCTCAGTTCAACTATTATAATCATTAGTAACTATGTTATGATCAGCTAAGATATGGCACTAAAACACCAGAGTTTAATTCAAGAAATTAAAATTCAAAAATTCTCTATTAATCCCAAAGGGAAATTAAATAAAATTCAGTTTTAGTATAAATTATTATTTAATTCTTTATTCATTACTTGTGTATCTATAGTATAGATTTGGTTTCATTCAGTATGCTTTGTTAAAATTGTTCATATGAGTTAATATTGGATCATTTTTTAATCATTTTTATTTGTAAATATCACACTGGTATAACAACATTGGGAAGTTTGATCTATAGTAGACTTGCAGTCAGCAGTGACCTTAAACCTGAATTTGCAGGTAGATTAGTTAAACGTCAGGATCTTTGATACTGGTTATCGGTCAGCTGCTTGCTCAGAATAAGAGCTGGGGATTTATTTTTTTTTTTTAAAGTTGCTTTTATACCAGTATAACTCTACATGAACTTAAGAGGCCTGTGTTTTCTGTCAGTATTACCCTAAAATCATATAATTTATGTTAATTATGTCAGTTTTGTAGTTTCCTAGATCCAAACCCAAGAAACCCCAGAAAAAGATCATCCTAAACAGGTTAAATGCAGTGAGAATTCTAAAACTTTCTAAATTAAAATTCAGCTGCTATGGAATATCACGTTTCTTGATGTGGAAATTTTGAAGCAGGATGACTTAAAAGTATTCTTAAAAATAATTATAAAAACTTCAGCTCTAGGAATCCAATTTAATCCAATAACACCTTGCTGTAACATGTATATGTAGGAGAATATGCTGTAAAGAAAGTAGAGCCCAGAAAAGGTTTCATATACTTTGATTTCAATCATTTGTCACATATATACTGTCTGGATTACCTCACACTAATGGTAGTTAGCAATATACATGCTAAATATGTGATGTACATGAAGTTATTTACCTACAGCACCGAACCAAACCCTCTGGGATTTAAAATAAATTGTTTTTTAGGAAGCTGAACACATTGAATACAAAAAGGGTGCAGTTTTCTAACAGGAAGCTATGAAAACTGTTTTAAACAATGCAATGTTAATCAATATGTGTTGTAGCGGGATAAACCTGTAAACACTTCTGACCTTTTATTTATTAAACGAATTTGAATATTAACCTGTTAGCTTATCAAGAAGTTCAAACAAGTAGCTTTTTTTACATCTCCGAACTTTTCCTCAACTGCTTAACTTAAATTCTTACTTTCTTCATCCCAATTTAGGAAAAAATTTCCAATTCTGTATTTGTCTGATTTGAACAAATGTCTCTTTGCTGTTTTTTTTGCATTTTTTCTAAACTATTACTTCCTTTGCCTCAATGATCAGATTCCAATATAAAAATGATGCTGTTACAGCTACAAACTGATTTTAGGTCTTTAGGTGGCTCTGTAATAGTAAATCCACTAAATGTGCAGGTTCAACATCAGTTAGGATGCTCATGTCATGAGGCAGGGCTCAGACCAAAACTAAAATGTAAAAAGGCCACCATCCCAATATTTTGGCATACTCTTTTAACATCAGGTTCTTTAATGATGCCTGAAATAAATCAGATAACATATTTTTCAGTCTTAATGAAAACCACTGTATTGTCTCAGTTTTTCAACCCATTACATAAACAAACATTAAATTAAAGAGCTGGTTTGTTTATTCAAAACTAAACAAGAAAGAACATGAGGAGTTTTGAACTTTATCAGAACGAATTAATTAATCTGCCCTTTTCTGCAAAATTATAACGTTAGAATGTTAAAAGAATTATTAAAATGATATCAGGTTTTAAATACTGTTTAAAAACTCTGCTCCATTTAAAATCTGTTTTATATTCTTTCATTTCCTGCAGGAGGAGACAAATCCACCCGTTTCTTTATTGGACATCTACAATTCATGGTTAAAGTTAGTATTTTTATAAAATAAATATATTAATGATTTTTGTTTTTTGTTTTTTTCAATAACATGGACACAAATGATTGTTTTTACTCCTGACAGGAAAGGCTGTCCTAACTCAGCAAAAGGTTCCAAATCAGGAAAAAGAAAGACCCCCTCTGAAGGTACAGCTTTTATTTTTCCTCAAAGGTATTACAATTTTAGAAATTAGTAAATCTCTTAGATAACTTTTATTTCCTATCCCTTTGAAAATATTTTATCATAACAGCCAAGTCAGCCACAGCAAGAAAGAAAACAGAAAAAACTGTTAAAAACCCAGCTTCACCAAAGAAGGTAAACTTTTCATCATCCTCCATTTCTTTCTGGGACTCTATCTAAATGTTTCCAATCATCGTTATTTGTCTCTTTTCTTAAAGACTGTTGCAGCAAAAAGAAAAACAACTGAAAAGTCAAGTCAAGGTTATGTTAAAGCAAAGAAATCTAAGCTTAATGCGTCAGAGAAAGCTGCTGCTGAGGGGAATGGATCGGACTCTGACAGCAGTCTGGACGTAGAGAAGTGGAAGAAGCTGCTGGACCAGCTGACAGGTGGGAGAACATTTGTAAAGTTTATTAGCTTTTTTTGCAAAAAGAATATTCAAATCTCACTGCACTCTTCACAGAAGTATTCATATCCATTGGACATTTTCTACTGTGTCCCATTACAACTATAAACTTCAATGTTTTCAATGTTCCACAATTGAGGAATAAAAAGGACCTTTTTTTTTTTTTTTTTTACAAGAACTTAAGGTTGTGGCATTTATTAATAATCAGCCTTGCTGAGTCAATAATTGCTGCAGTTACACTACAGAATGTTTCTACCACCCTTGCACATCTGGAGAGTGGATTTGTGGTCTGATAGGATAGATAGAATGAGGGAACATCTGTTTTCAAGTCTTCCAGCAGATAAAATTTAGTTCTGAACACATAAATGGGCTGTACTCTGAGGCATTTCGTTGTGCTGCAGCTCTGGCTGCATGCTAACAGTTTTTACCCTCCTAGAAGCTATTTGGTAGATTTTTCTAGCATTTCCTGATGTTCAGCTCCATTGTTTCTTTCCATCACCTCTGACCAGCTTCTTTATCCCTCATAAATGTTATTTTTCTGGAGCCTGATGTTGCCGTCATCATGCATAATATTATATTGTTCTTTTTAGGGTTTTAGTTTTCCTCTGGCCATAACTACTTTGGAAGCAAATGTGTCTCAATTTCCTAATTAAATGGATTAATAGAAATGCTTTTCCATTTTCAAAATAATGATTAATTTCTTGATTAATAGATAAAATGAAACATAGATCATCCAAATTGCATGTTCTTATTAAGAATGCTAATTTTGTGGATTAACTAAAATTATAAATACAAAAATATTTACCATTTAATTGGTATAAATGAAAAAGAAAAAAATGGACCAAAATTCATTTTTGAAATTTACAAAATTACAAAAAAGTAAAAGCTGCATCCTTTCTTTTAAGATTAGCAATAAACCCAAACTGCATTTTCTTTTTTCCAGGACCGTTAATTTAGTTTCTTAATCCAAAAGTTAAATAAAAGGACATTTTGAATTTATATTTTCAAAATGTCAAATTTGAAAAAGATGCATTAATAAAAAGTGCATTTTCTTTTCATGTCAAAGCTGCAGTTTTTTTAATCAAGTGAAGTTGCTCATAGATCATCCAGACTCATTTTCTTCTTCAAGATTGCTAATTGTGAGACAGAACAGAGAAAACTATAAGCAAATTGCTGTTTGGGTTTTCATGCAAATAGTGTTTCACGAGTCAATTTGAATTGGCAATTCCAAGCAACGCTGGCGAGGGGACAGGTCAGGGGCAAGGCTGTTTATACTACACTATTACACATCTTGGATGTTGGGGGGCAAAAAGGAAGACGGAAGCCCATTCATTTTTCTCCATGTCAGCTTTCCTGCAGGCAGCAATGCGCTCCTTCACGCCATCACACAGTCCTTGTTAGAATTAGCAGTTAAAGGTCATATCTCACTTAAATGATTGGTTTGATCAGATTAGATTAGATCAGAGCTAAACGTTTTTTCTGCTAAGAAATTTTTATTTTAATTTAACATTTCAAATTTTTGGATTGGGAAACAAACTAAGTAGTCCTGTAAAAAAGAAAAATAAAATGTAGTTTGGGTTATCAATTGCTAATTCTATACAAGAATAAAAAAATAAATAAAGTTTGACTTTAAGATGGAAGAAGCATTTCTATTAATCCATTTTAGAGCACCTTTTAGCAAATGTTTGTGTCTCCTACCAACTAATAGGACTTCTTCTCTCAACATTGTGCTATGAAGGCCAAATTGGTGAAAGTGGATTCCTTATAATTGTCCCGTCAACAAGTTATTTTGTCAGGTCCAAGTAATCTAACTCCAACTGGATCATTATACCAAGTTTGTTTGCTGTGTCTCTGCAGAGGTCGACATAGCCAAGATGGAGACCATCAATGCACTTGCCTCCCCTAAACCCCAACCAAAGAAAGCACGAGTCAGGAAACCACGAGCTAAACCCGTACCCAAAGCGGAACCTCCTGTCCAGCAAACGGGGGAGACGAAGGGACAGATGGAGAAGGATGAGAAGGAAATTGCGACACAGACGCCGCGAAAGGAGAATATGGAAAAGAAGAAGGGACACAAAGAAGAACATGCTGCACATGTTGCCACCCCAAGTACAGTGACCCATAGTAAAAAAGTAAAAAATGTAGTGGAGGGGCAGGTTTCATCCACACTTCCAGCTGAAAAACAAAGACCGTTAGACGAAATATTAGTCCCTGAGGGGAAAAAAACAGACGAGGAGGCACCTGAGCCCAAGAGAAAAAAGAAGAAGAAAAAGGAAAAGGAGGGAAATGAGGACAAGACAGACGGGAAACTTGATGAGACAAATTGTGATAAAAAAGACGAAGAGATGAAGCCAAAGAACGCAGGTGAAACTACTGAGCTAGAAACAAAGATCCTGACTGAGGAAGGAAAGAACAGTAATAAGAGTGAGAATGTTTCCCAGTTAGTTTTACAGAAAAAGAAATTGAAGAAGAAGGAAAAAGAGAAATCCACAAGAGATGAAAATGTAGATCAAATAGATAAAAAGTCCAAGAAAAAGGAATATGATGGGAATTTAGAACTGGAAGCTGAAGAAATAAATCAAAGTACAAATACAGCTGGAAGCGACACAAGATCCGAGCAAGAGGTTCAGGATAAAAAGGCTAAGAAAAAAAAAGAAAAGAAACATAAGGAGGGAAATGTAGAGCATGCACCTCCGGCAGAAGAAAGAAATGTAGAGCTTAATGTTGAAGAAAAAGACAATTTAGAGCAAATTACTAAGAAAAAGAAGGAAAAGAGGAAAACCGCTAATGTAACCGAATTACATGAAAATAAAGAAAAAAAGCAAAAGGGGGATGATAATGAAGGGAATTTAGATAAAGTTGATGAGGATTTAAAAGCAGAGACAGAGAAAAACTTAGACACAAGTGAAATTCAAAGCGACAAGGAATCGGAGCAGAATGTTCAGAGAAAAAAAAAAAAGAAAAAGAAAGAAAGAACTGATCTGGAAAGAAATGAAGAGCATGTAACTGTCCCAGAGGAAGAAAATAATGAACAAAAAGTTGAAGAAAACAGAAATTCAGAGCAAATTGGTGAGAAAAAGAAAGCAAAGAAGAGAAAAGACTCTCTTGGCAGTAGGGAAATCCCAGAGGAAGGAGTGGGAGAGCAAAAAAACAAAAAAAAGAAGGCTGATAAAGAACATTCACAGCAGACGGTTCAAGAAGAGAAGACAGAGGATGAAGTTGGGCTTACTGACAATAAATCTACATCGGAAACTGGCGAGCAGAGCCTGGAAACCACAAGTCATCCAAAAAAGAAGAAAAGTAAGTCAGTGGCTTCATGGAATCATGGCTGTCTGAAGTTTTTCTGAGGTTGCTTACCATTATTGTGTTAATCTTTCAGAAAAAAGCAAAATAAAATCAGATGAGGTCCCAGAAGACATTGAAGATTCTACACTGGATATCTCAACTTTAGAAACGAACTCGGCTGACGTCCACAAAAAGGTACGTAAACATCCAAGATTAGCTCTTTGATAAATTCCCAAATGATCAATGTCAGCATTATCGAATCATAACCTTAATTATCGTTTTTTTTCTCCTCCACAGAAAAAGAAGTCTAAGAGCAAAGAGTCCTGACAAGAACCAGCTTCATCAGCCTGTAGAAGCTGAGGATGAAGCCATGCATAGTTTCTAACCATGACTACATGGGTAGAAGGTCCCAATGAAAAACTAGACAAAAACGGACTTTTTAATTTTGCTGCATGTTTTACTTTAAGAGTATTTTTAAGCACTCTGTAACACGTTTTTAACATGCTCTGTGGATGAGAATTTTAAGATGTTTTGGATGCATTCTCTGAACCAAGACCTTGGATGGAGTTAAAATTGACTCCAAAGCAAATGGGAGAAATTGCTTGAATACATGGGGGGCTTAAGACCTGTAATTATTTACTTCAATGTGATTTCTGTAATATATTTATATATTTTCAAATTATGGAGAAAAAAAAAACATTTTTTTAAATTGTCAAAATCAGGTGTTTACTTTTTTTTTTTTTTTTAGAAAAAGGTTGATTTATTACAATTTAGACTGTATGTGAAAAAGGTGTAACTTTCCAGGTGGACTGGATGTGGATCGAATGGCTGTAATGGAGAAACAAATGTGTCTCTGTTCACTTTTATTGAACTGTTTATATCCATACCTGTGAATTTACAGAAAATTATATAATTCCATTTTTATTTTTTGCATGGTATCTAAATGTAATTCACCCCTCAGTCTTTGGGGTGAAGATGAGCTGCATCAAGAAGGAAATTCAACTAAAAACTTTGTCAAGTTTGTACGTAATAATGTTATATTAACTTGCAATGACTTGCTTTGGAAACCTCTGACTGAGGGAAAGGCCAAATAGGTTTTTTTTTTTTAGAATTTTTTAGAAAATTTTTCTACAAAGATACAACATTTCAGTGTAAACATCAGTTTTGTATTAAAGTGTTTTTGTCTTCCTTCTAGTGTTGTTTCCTTTAGAGTACATCCACACTAGATTACTTTGAATTCAAAAACTGTATTAATTTAATTGATGCTCTTAACCTAGAAGACATTACAAAAAATAAGATGTAAACATGCAAGTTTCTTTGGCATCACTTTCTTGTTATAACTTCAGGCTTTTCACAGATTAGATTGGTAAAACACTCAAAATATATTAATATTTTAACCCAGTATTCTACAAAAAATAAACTTTAAATCTGAGGGCATTTATTTAATGTGTTTATAATATTGGATATTTTTCTTTTGTCAAAATCAACACCTCTTGGTTTGTGATAGTTATTTTAAAGAAAGCGACTTTCAATCATTGTTATAGACTCCATTTGTCATCTGATAACACAAGAAAAATTCTGTTAATACATGAATATCTGTTTCTAAGGTAAAAAAGGAGCCTAGTGTGAAGTTCAACTGAAGAAACTGGTGCTCTTCTACATCCACCTACGACACTCAGCTTTGAACCACACCTCCACGAAGCCAATCAGCATCCAAAGTTCATCTTGCAAGGCCTCCGATCCACAACTTGTCTGCTCCTTTGCGCAGGCGGTGGATGCGCTGTGTGGCTTTGTTTAGATGACCTAGTTTCTACCCACCTCCAGCCCCTCCTCCACCATCTTAGCTAAACTTCATCAGAGTTTCATTACTCCCGGACTCTTACTGCATTTTGCGTCTCATTTCAACCGGTCCGGCCGAAGGTTTCTTCCCAATGGGGAGTTTTTCCTCTCCACTGTCGCTCCATGCTTGCTCATCATGAACAGGTTCTCTCAACCTGTGTTAACCAACTGGACTTCAATCCTCCAGGTCCCTGAGTGAAGCTCTACTATCAGCTCATGCAGTCCACTGGATCTCCCCATAAAATTCAGTAGACCGTCTCGCTAACCAGCAGTCTACAGACTGACCAACTTCATCTATCTCCACTCCACCACCAGTTTCAGGCCTTGGGGCAAAACAGCCCTATTCTTCTCTCCTATTCATGCATATCTATCAAAATTCAGCTATATGTTTCCTGCCGAGATCTGAGCACCAAAGACCAAGTAATTGTATCAATAAATTTCTTCTAATTGTCTTTTCTCTTTGTGTCAGTTTTCTAGATTGAAATACATACTGATTATTCCATATTGAGTTTTCCACCATGGAAAGATAAAGGAAGTCATAAACTGCAGGTGTAAAAGTCTCTTGTTGTCATCAAACTGTAATGAACAAAGGTGTGTTTTTGGAAGTATATCAGGAGAAAAGTGCACTATTGTGGTCACAAATTTAAACCATGGGGTGTTTTCTTTTTTTGGTGGGCTTTGATTGGAACTGTTTGCTTTGATCAAATGACACTATTCATAAAAAGAACTTTCAGATTTGACATAAAACAAAGGAAGATTAATACTTTACACACACTTTAACGTATGATGGGGGATCTGTGATGCAATGGGCCTGTTTCTCTCTCAAAGACAATGGAAGCTGTTAATGCATGGTATTATAAACTGAAATACTATATCATCATTGATAAAAGCCTGTTCGACTCTGAAAGTAGATCTTTCAGCAGAATAACTCACAAGCATACGGGCAAAACAGTATGTATCCCATGTCTACATTGGTCCCCAAACCTAAATTCTTTTAAAAATAAAAACAAATTTTGGTGAGCTAAAGAGATTAGATGAGACCATGTGATGTAAGTCTATATGTTTTAGAGAGGATTTGGTTAGACATTCCTCTCTTTGTGTAGTTAATTATAAATTAAATCAAAGGAGTACCTACAGGCAAAAGAGGTTGCTCAAAATGTGTGAAACACTGCCCCCTACTGGTGACCTGCGGGGAGATAGGGTTTTCTAAAATGCGTGTCCCTTTGAGCTAAAAGACTAAAAGTTTTTACTTCTATATCCAAAATACCAACAAATGTTCCAACTAAGTGCTTATGAAACGTTTTTTCAGGTGTTGTGCAATGTTCCACTCGGCGGCGAAGGTCTTTTAAAGGACGTGAAACAACAGCAGAGGTTCTAATCTTCACACTCCAATCCACAGGGTGGCAGTAAAGCGCACGCCATGTTGTTTACCCACCGCAAAAGGAGATGAAACAACAGCAGATCTTCTAATCTTCCACAGAGTGGCAGTAATGAGCACTCCATGTTGTTTACCCACCGCTGTAAAATACGAAGAAGAGCTTTAAAGCAGTGACTGCCATGGTTACAGTTCTGAACTTAAAGCATCGGCTGTAACGTTTCGTTTATAATTATCTGTGTTTGTTCCCGGTGAAATGTGGAGACTAAACAAAGTTCGCTACAAAACTGGTCAACATGCTGAAAGCCTGGAGGAGTTCAGGCTCAGGAGGAGAGAGAAAGAAAGAGGTGAGTGACAACACTCAGCTGCCAAAGCTGTATGCTAAGAGAATGGAAGGGATGTATATGGAAAAAAAACTTAGTACATATTAACTGATTTTATTTATTTATTTATTTTTAAAGGAAGGCAGTATACACTTACACTTTGGTTCAGTTTTTTTTCTGATCTATAGCCCACAGATCTGTAAACAGGATGCTAAAGAGGAATAATAAAAGCAGTAGCTGCTGTTGATGCTTTTTTTTTTTTTAACTCCTTTATCACCAATATCGCCATCATTAACTTCACATTTCGGTTATTTTTCAATGCTTCTTTTGTCCGTTTAATTATTCAGCTTCAGGATCCATGTGCCTCTGTTTACTTTTTAGAGTTAAACCCTTTAGCAGAACAGGTAGGTTAAAATTAATGAATATGAAACGTTATCTGGAAAAGAAGCGATGCTGAGTCTCAATCATTTGCAAGACCAGAGAAGATGCCTCCTGTACAGGGATGAGACACAAGCAGCTTTGAGCTTAGATCTAAACCAAGCAGATCAGCATAGAGCCATCATACCAGCTATGAGGCATAGAGGTGGAGGGACAATGATTAGGTCTTGATTCCTGTGTTCTTCTCTGTGTACTAAATTATTCTAGTGCAGGGGTTCCCAAACATGAGAGTCCCAGTGATTTGCAAACACAGCAGCAGATATACAAGATGAGTGGTGAAATAGAAAATGAATCAGTGGCTTAATCAAAATTTCATACATTAACTTTATCTAAAATGTGGGATTTGGCCTAAAATGATGTTTTTTAAATGTCAATGAAGGTAAAGAAACACTAGAATTT
Source organism: Cyprinodon variegatus (assembly GCF_000732505.1). Taxonomy (NCBI): domain Eukaryota; kingdom Metazoa; phylum Chordata; class Actinopteri; order Cyprinodontiformes; family Cyprinodontidae; genus Cyprinodon; species Cyprinodon variegatus. The sequence goes on along the minus strand of NW_015151247.1, from coordinate 85,053 downwards.
GTGGAACACTCCATTTTTCCTGATAAGTGTGATTCTAGTGTTGAATCATACACTTTTTTTTATACATGGGTTTTTCGGTTTTACCTTATTTACCATATAGCTACCTAATTTAAAGTATGTTCCTGTGAAGTATTACTTGAAATACAAAAAGGGGTGTGTTGGCACTTTCCCGTAACTGTATGTGTGTCTGTTTTCAATAACAAATGAAAATAAGGTGTACACACAAAAAGGAAAGAGGTCTTTTGACTGTGAAATAATGACTGTTTTTTAATCCAATATGGGATCACTGGCTAATAGTTTGGCAGCATGAAGCACAATATCTGATCAGAAACTAAAAAATAATACAGGCCTATTTCTGTTCTAGCTATTTTTTGACTGCCTCACTTTTATCTGGAAAGCTGTACACTGTGATGGACTTCTGGTTGATCTTTAAAACATTGTGGGGTTTATTGATTTTTCTGCTTCAGCACTCAGGCAAGCTCGCAGAGATAGACAACTTGTCAGCAAGAGGCTCCTTCTTAATGAAGATGAAAATGAAGAACAGGACACTATGGAGATAACTCCTGGAGAACTGGTAAACCTCACTAGCTTTAGTCTCTGCCTGGTTGGACATTATAAGAAAATGAGGATTTTCTTTTTTCTCAGGATGTGGTCAGCTTGTTCCATAAGCTGCAGCAAAGCGGCACAGAAAAAGAGGCCTATATAAGAGCCCTTAGTAAAGCTCTTAGGGACCCATCAGCTCAACTCATCTTCATCAAGTAGGGCTCATCATCAGTCGCCATAAAAGTGGGTTCAGTCTTTTTAACCCCTGATGAACCATATGTTTGTGATCTTGTCTCATCAGGCTAGAGAACAGCATTCACCTGCTTGTCAGCCTCCTCACTGGCTCTGACGCTCGGTGCCGTCTGCAGGCGGTTCGCTGTCTTCATGAGCTGTCCCACTCCCCCCACCCCGGCGTGGCGACCGCCTGTCTTCCTGCCACTCCCTATCTGCTCACATACCTATCGGGCCAGAGCACCAAGTTCACAGTGGGTGCTCATCCACCCCAGATGGTCATTAGTTGGTAGAAGAGTTTTTTTTTATTACAGACTATTTCTAACTTGTATGTTTATTTCTGTGCAGGAGCTGTGTCTGTACACACTGGGTAATATATGCCCAGAGAGTGAGGTTGTGAAGGAGAGGCTTCTGGCCCAGGGAATCATACCAGCACTAGCCAGCTGTATACAGGTGAGCTATAAGTTCAACATCAGAGATCTTTCAGGGAATGTTATTGTTCGTTTTTTTTGTTTTTATTGTTTTTTCACTTAGTTTTTTCCATCTAGACTCTCTAAGATCAGAAATTTAGACTAGAAATAGTTATGATTTTTAAAACATCTGGTAACAGTAAAGAGTAAAGATGTGACTTAGAAAAACTTTATTGTCATCTTGTGTACACAGAGTGTATACCAAACTAAATTTTGATGCATACAGCTTTTCAACAGTGAATGAGCAGCTTACAAAGGTAAAATGAACATTTCCATTTATAAATTGCGGCAATGATGAAGAATTTAGACAGCATAGGAGAAAAGGAAACCAGTTTAAAGTTATGGTGCAGAAGACATTGGTATGGAAAGATTCAGTGCTTTGCAAATAAAAAAGGTGAAAAATGCAGTAGAACATTGAGTTGTGTTCTATTTAAATAAATTATGAAAAAATCAGCCATGTAGTGCAAATATGTTTACAAGTGTGATGCAGAGTCTTAATTAGAAGTCCAACAGTTTAACAGTCTGATGGCAGCAGGGAAGAAGCTGTTGCAGAACCTGCTGGTCCTGCAGCGGATGCTGCAAAGCCTCTATGCAGAGGACAGCAGCATTTGGCTTTACATAATACTTTGATCATTTGGTAATTCAGTCCAGATTTGATAAATATGTTTTATAGATTTTTAAAGTTACCAAAGAAAATGAATACACCAGTTCTCTTTACCACACTGATGCATCATGCTTAATCATTATTTATAGACCCTACAGGTGATGGTATATAAATATGTTACTGTTTTTGGTAATTAATGGTCTTGAATGTTGTTGTTTTTTTAAATGTAAATCATGTATTAGCTGTAATTGTTTACGTATGATTTTCTTTGCCATTGCAGACCCAGAGACATAACCTGGCAGTGGTGGAAGCCGCAGGGTTCACCCTCTTTCAGCTTCTGCAATCCAAAGATGCAATCCAGAAAGTAATCCCGTCAGTATGCTCAGGGCATCAGCGTCGTGTTATTTTCTGAACAGCCATCCTGCCTGTAAAGTTCTGAAAGACTTTTCTGTTTGCATCCAGGATGGTCCTGGCCTCCAGCTTACCTTCACTGTTGTTATCAGTTTTGACCCCTGACCCTGAGTTTGGGCTGGCTCCAGCTATCGAGTGCGCGTGGTGTTTACACTCCCTCACATCAAGGTGAAAACTTCATATTAATAAAGCAGTGTCTGTTATATGTTCACATTTATTCATAATCATGTTTTTATCCGTCTTCTATCTGTATTCATTCATGCATTTAACCAGCACTGAGGATCACTCTCGGCTGTTGGGGGAAGGAGCCTTGAGGCATTGCAGTTCATTATTAGTGTCACTAGGTGGTGCTGTGGGAAAGGAAAACGTTGACCAAGAGGTGGAGCTGGTATGTAAATTCCTAGATTCAGGCCTACGAATGATTTGTCACTGTACTCAATATTTATTTCATGGTAAAATAATCATCATTTAGAATTTAGTATTATTATTATTTTTTTATTTTTATTTCACTGTGCATCAATATGATATGTGTTTTAGAAAAGATTTAAAGTTTTTCGCAATACAAGCGTATATCGTAGTTCATCATAGTTTTAAAATGAAAGTTTAAAAAATCTTTAAAGCTTTTATTATGAAGGGTATTGTTGTTTTAATATATCACGCTGAGTAAATTGTATCATTTATAGCTTGTGTGTCCTCTGCTGAGGTGTGTTGGAAACCTCCTGTCTTCCTGCCCTGCTGAAGCTCTCGGCTCTCAGCTGGGGGATGCTCAGCTTGTGGCGCCACTGTGTGGACTTCTTTTTGCCTTCCTGAACACCCAGCCTGCCTTGGCCAGAGAGGCGGCCTGGGTCCTCAACAACCTGACAGGTGTGAGACATCTCCCACCTCAGCCACTGTGGCTATGAGTTACTAGTTCTAAATGCTGCTTGGCTTGAACAGGATCTGTGAGGGACATTAAGTTGGTTTAGGGGCGTATCATCCCAGCAGGCATCTGCAAGAACATAGAGCTGCTGCGGGACATGCAGTTATTCTTAGAGCAAAGCTTTTAGACTTTAAGTTGAAAAAATTTGTATTCTGCTAAAGGTTTTTAACATATTGTCACATTACGACCATGAGTTTCAATTTTCATTAGTTGGAGTTAAAGAAAACAAGAATAATGCATAGTTAAGAAGTTCTAGAAATATATTTTTTTATAGATAAATGTCGATGAATATGTTTTTGTTTTTCTTCTTAAAACCCCCAAATAAAATCCTTTGAAACAAGTTGCCGTCAGAGGTAGCTACCTCAGTGTAATACAATCTCAGTATAACTACAGCCATTAAGCTCTAAAAGGTTTGCCAGAAAGTATCAGTGGACAGACAGGAACATAGGAGAGAAAAGTTCAAGGTACACGGTAGCCTGTAGAATATTATCCTAAGCTTTGAATTTTTTGCACTGTTTAGTGCCTCTTCCCATATTGGGAATAATATAGAGCAACTGCAATCCTAGAGATGCAGTTTAAGGGTTTAAGGAGCTGCAGAGATCCACAGGTCATCTGGGGAAAACGGTTGACATGACAACTGTTAGCTATGCACTCCGCAAATCTGGCCTAAATAAAGCATGGAAAGAAGAAATCTATTGGTGAAAACAGTGGGAGGAGATATTTTGGCTGCTAGTTCACAATGAGGACTACTGTTGACACATGGGGGTGGCAGCGTCATGCTGTGGATAAACTAATCTTCATGGCTAACCCCTGAAAGAGAACATGCAAGGTTCTGCTAAAGGCTGAAACTGAGACAAAGGATCTTCTTCCAGCAGGAGAACAACTTTATAAACATAGCGAGAGCTGCATTGGTGTAAATGGTGGAATGGTGTAAATCAAAATCTGTTCATACCTTGGGCTGCATGTTATCAGAAAAATATGTCTTTGCACTGTAGTTGTTGAAAGTTATTTGCTATTTAAACACATTTTTCTCTTTTCAACACTCAGTTCAATTAATCAAACATTTAGAAGACTAGTTACCTGATACATTATTGCCTTTTAAGAATTACATCTTTTCAATCTAATTGCGCTTCTTCACATGGGGAAGTTTTATTTCTTCTTATTTATTATCCTGATTTATTATTGTTAAACTAACCCAGTCAAATTGTAAAACCTATATTAATAACAGAATTGTTGGTGCTGAATATTATTTTTTCCACACTTTCCTGATTTTAATTGGAAACAAAATCTATTTTCCTTGGTTATTCATATAAAATGTCAATAGAATATGTTGGAGGATGTAAATGTAGTGTGACAAAATGCTAAATCCCAATTATAACAGTAGTTGACAAAGTAAAAAACATGTTTGTTAAGATATGAAAGCGTCCGAAAACTCAAGCAGAGGGTTTTAATCTGTAACAGAAGAAAGATGAACTGTTCTTTTATATTTGAATGTACTGAAACATTTCCATGGTTGTTGGGAAAATGTAAATAACAGTTTAACAAATAATTGCATGAATTGTTTAGAATCAATCAGAAGAATCAAACCCTGTAATTATTGGTAGAATTTAATCTGTCCTCCACTTCTCTCTGTCCAGCCCACTCCACAGACTGCTGCTCTGCTCTCTTAACTTTCCATTTGGTGCCGAGATTGATTGACCTTCTGCCCTTTTCTCAAGGCATTAACACAATGGTCTGTGAAAACTGATGTTAGTCATGCTGCTTTTCTTTAACTATAACATGTAACATTGTCGGTGTCTCACTTAGGTATTAAGAGTTTTAGCAAATGTTGCCCACAAGAATAAGGAGTTCTGCATCCAGCTGGCGGAGCTTGGACTTCTGTCTGCCCTCACGGCCACTCTAAAAATGGCTGACCAAGACATGGTGACTCTGAGTCTAGAAGTCTTGTTCATGATGGTTGCTAGCTCTCCAATGGTATGTAAAACCATGTAAATGATAAGACCGCCAAAATGTAAAATTTTTTATATTAAAGATTGTGTTATATTCCCACAGATAGTAGAGCAGTTTGTGAGGCAAGGTGGGCTTTCAGTTTTAGAAGCCATCCAGTACAACAATGAAGGAGAGGTGAGAAGAAGGGCAACATTCCTCTTGGAGCAGCACATACTTACCTGAAATGGTAAGTAATGCTTTACATATATATATATATATATATATATATATATATATAT
>NW_015151247.1:70693-79637 GCF_000732505.1 Cyprinodon variegatus | reverse complement strand
TATATATATATATATATATATATATATATATATATATATATACATGGACAAAGTTTTTGGTTTTCTTCCTTTAATGAAAGAATAAGCCAGGATGGTCACAGAAATAATTAGAATCTGACAAAGTAAAAAATAAATTCTTTGAAAATCAACAAATTAAAGTCAAACATTGTTTTTCATTCATGCTTCAAGAATATGATTTGAAAAAAATGGAACAGGTCTGAACAAAAATGATGGTAAGACATGTGCACAAACAACTCTAAAATAAATACTTGTCATCCAATGGCAAACTACAGTGAGCATTATTATTGCTTTCATCAGATTCAGGTCACAGAAATTCAGTTATTCCTGTGACATCCCGGGTTTTTGTTTCATAATACAACGAGTATCAACAGTTTTGTCCAAGTGTGTTTGTGTGTAGATTTATTTAATATATATGGAGTCTGTTTGATGCCCAAAGCAGGTTGATCCACATTTTAGCAACAGATCTTTGTAACATGTGCTGACTTAAGGAATTTCAACTTAAAGGTACTGTTTTGTGTTGTAGGTGGAAAACTCCCCCCTGAATTAACACAAGGACTTCTAGTATAAAATAAAGAAAAGGACACAATCAGCTTTTCTTACATTATGTCCTGCTTTACATTGTGCTATCTCTATAATGCTGACAAAATGGTGCACTGGATTTTTTAATGTACATTTTTAACATCATCTTTAAGAACAATGCATCATTGCATTAAGCACAGCCCACTTTGAAGAGCAACTATGAAGAGGAAATCATTTTTACATCTCTGGTAGATAGTATATAAGACTGTATATTACTGCAATGAATTTGTGTCAATGCAGTGTTTCTATTCTCTGTAATTTTAGAACACCTTTGTCTGGCTTGTGTAACATGTATGTGTAATAAATTGCATTATTTAAAAAAAATATGTATATTTTGATTTATTGTGTTTCAATCATTTATTTCAGTTCATTTAAATGATTGTGACTTACATTTGGAAATCCCAAATTCAATTTCTAAGAATATTATATAAGCGAATACCTTTTAATATTGAAATGTTTATGAGATGGCAATTTCATCATCTTCACCTTCATTAAAAGTGCTGACTTGACAGTTGTCCAGTGTTCAGTAGCTGAGACAGCGAGGGTAATATGGTGATAATAAACTGCAAAAACATAATCCACTGCTTTCAGTTTTAGTCAATGTGAATTATATTTACAAGCAGGGGATAATCGTGATACTATTTACATTTGTTAAAATATTATTTAGCATGTGTATGTGGTCATAGTCATAAATGCAACAAGTTGATTTCCAGCCTTTGGTGCTTTGAAATTAAAGGGTAGCCATCAATCAACCAAACTAGAGGAAGGCATTTATAGAGCAGAGATGATAACTGGAAGAAGGAAATATTCATAAAATTTAAATTTTGGGGATAAAAGTAATTCTACTTTTCAAAATACAATTCAGGAATAGTGACCGCTGTTGGGAGAATGAAGCAAGGGAACATTTTATATGCATTGTTTTGTTTTGCTTCTCTTTTTTTCTAGATATTCAATCACCCGTTAACAAACACATCCACACACTGACATTAGCTAACTTGTGTTTTCCATTTTTGTTACATTGTTTATTAAAGGCAAATTAATCACAAATCATATCCCCTTTGTGCCAACTTGAACATATTTTTTGTTAAACTCCAATTGCTAAAAAATTAATTCTTATAATCTTTGACCCCCCTTAAGATAGCCTCGTCTCCAGCCCAACAAAGAAACTTTAGCTCTGTCACTGGTACAGCATCTCCCTGGAAACTCAAGAGCACTCAATGCTCCCATCATGTTAAAAGCTTTATACAGATGCTACTTTTATTTTCCAGGAAGTCCCACTAATTAGCCCAAAGTTCCACTAAGTGGTGCAGGGACAGTTATGTCAGCTCTCTTAAGTCTAAACACTAGCCTCATCTAAACCCCACTGGATATTGGGGTATTGTAAACAGGAGTCAATTTATGTACAAATTATGCAAAAACATCAAAGAAGTATGTATACTGTAAAGTAGAAGTATATATACAGTGGATTAGGGATCCATTAAGTCAGAATTTTAGCCAATATGCTGATATTTTACAACTAAACCTGGTGAAGCCCTGATACTGTTTGTCTTTTGGCGGGGTTTCCCTAGTTTTACTTACACAATGATGTAGCTCTTTCCCTCCTGTCCTGTGGAGATATTGCACATAGCAATTTGGCTATATTTTTTTAAAAAAAGACAATCCACCCACATTTATATTTCAGCTTTCTCTTGCAGCAGACACACATCAGTTGGCTGCATGTGACCCTGAGAGAGCTTCAGGCATAACCCTGGCTTGTTTGTCACCAAAGAGTGTCTTTTATATCAGTGTGTAATATTTGTGGAATGGATGTCAGATATTTAATTTTAAAGCTAATATTCTCTAATACAGATAACAAAATGCATTCCTACTGTCATGTGCATGTAAATATTATTTAATGGGCTCACATTTATTTGTTAATGATCCTGTTATTCCTTTATTTTTTGCTAACCTGAATTTATTTATGTATATATTTTTCCAGTAGATGTTATCCCCCATCCTTGAAATGTATTCAGGAACTAATTCAAACGTCTACGTTTGTTTTCATGATTGTTTGTGGTGGTGTTGGTGCTTATCTCCAGCGTTCATTGGGCGAAGTGTTGCCTAGTCCCTGGCAATGTTGTCCCAGTTCATAGTTAAAAAGAATTTGCTCAAAGTTCCGTTGACGCAGATGAAAATGAACTAGCTCACATTCATATTTCACTTTTGCAAAAATGAACTAAGTTCTCAAACCTATAAATTAACTAGCTCAAGTTCATTTGGTAAACCACAATCCTACACAATATAACCTCATATTTTAGCCTTTAAATGTGTGATCATAATATATAGAAAAAAATGTAAAATACTTAATTCAGTCAAATTACACAGATCTTTAGAAACATATACAGATACATTCAGATTCTCCTGAAAAGATCTGTGTAAAAAAATTTCTTAGGTTCCTCATTCAGTAGCAGATATTTCCTAAGATAGCTAAGATGCTTTAACTCGATGTGTCGCTTTAAATTGAATTGGACCTGGCTTAATTGTGGACTTGCATAATTCATTTTCAATTTTCAATACTTTCGATCTTGTAGCCTTGAACATCGGCTGTGCTTTCTGTTTTTCATGGGACTTCAGCATACAGTGCACCTCGCCACGGTGTCATCATTCCTCACCATGGGCGGTTCTAGACAGGGGCCAACGGGGGCCAGTGCCCCCTGTAGGTCATGTCCTGGCCCCTGTACTGAAGACATAATACTAAAAAGAAATTCTAATTATGATATGCGCTGGAACAGACATGGTTACTGATAGGTCCTTTGGATCTATTTCATTCTTTTTCTTTACAAATTCTGTTTTACTAATTATTCAAAAACAATAAGGTGATAGCTTCAGTGGTATTGAGATAGGATCCCAGTTTTATCTGCTAATTTTTTTTATTTTTTTCCACAACACATAAAAAATGCTCTAATTTTTACAGACAAATTTAACAGTTTTTCTAGAGTTCTGAATCAAATTTTATAGAAAACGGTAGTTTTAACTTAATAAATGTACGTTATAAATGTATATTGACCTCATAAGAAATAGAATTTTTATTGAACCTAATTGAAAAGAAATTTCGCTTAATGCAGCTCTCTTAATATATTTGAATCTATTGCCCTGTTTTTTATTTCATGCTTTTCTGTGCCCCCATGAAAACAAGCTGGCCCCCTCCTGGCCCCCTGGTACATTTGGTCTAGATCCGCCACTGTTCCTCCCCTTCTCTAGACATGGATTTACTTTTAACTATCTATATCAGGGAGACTCCCGGAACGTCCAGGAGACTTGGGATGTCTGCATAATATGGAGACAGCTCATTTGTTTTATTAAACTCCATGTTTAAAAAGTGGATTGCCTCAATAAGTGCTGTTTGTTATGCATTTCAACAATTAATGCTGTTTTTTTAAGTAGGTTTTACCTTCTTTACTTTGTACTTTTTTTTCTGTGGGGCTTCGAGTAACAGCCTTGTTTATTTAGGACCTCCCCTTGCTGAAAAAAAAGTAGAAGATCTCAAATGTCATCATTCCTCCTCGGGACCAGCAACACCCACTTCCTGTTTTCTTATGCAATTCCTCTTAGATAGAAAGCTCGGTGAGTTTGTTTCTTATTATTGTGTTCCTTTTGACTGTTCTGTACCGTTTTGTGAAAGATTAGTGTCAGATTTCACTCTCTAACTACAAGTCTGTCCCATGCCTTTTATACTACTTCCTTGCTGTCAAAGACGTTACTGGCACAACAAGCTCCTGTTCTCTTCCTCCCACAGCCTCAGACTGCTGTGTAACAGCTTTGCAATGGAGGAAACTGTGCCAGGAGTTGTACAGACCAGCGAGAATCAGAATGCGATGATGAAACACAGCAAACCTCTGCACCGCTTTACCCAAAATCAGCCCAGAAGTTTTGGGGTAAGAAACAGGATGGCTTGGACCTGTTATATGAGTGCACACAGTAAAAACATATGTTTGTATATTTTTTAGATTGTGGTGCTGATGTTTGGGTGTGCTGAGGTTGTGATGGGATTTGTGATGGCTGGTGCTGATCTACAAACCTCATTCAGCTTATATATTCCTTTCTGGCAAGGAACAATGGTAAGCATCTTTTCTTTAAATCCTAAAAAAAAAAATATATATATATATATATATATATATATATATATATATATATAAAACAAACCAAAACTATAAAAGCACTCTGAGGACGCAGACCTCTGCCAAGCAGCAAATTATCCCCCTTATTGTGACTTAAACTTATAGCCAAAACTTGCACATCATCTGGATCATTACTAAATTTGGATGACTTGTACCTAGACATGAGGCGGGCCTCTGTTAATTCAGATCTGTTCATAGCCTTTCAAGTCATCCTTTAAGCAGACCGATAACACACACACAAACTTTTCAAAAAACAACCTCTTTGCCAAAGTTTTTTTGTGAGCTCTCAGCATTTTTGTGAACACTTACCTCCCTGTGTCATAAGGATATTTAACTACAAAGAAAATGTTATGCACATAGGTCCAGCATTATTTGTTTATGGCTATCAAATTCAAGTAGGAAGTGCTGAGATGCAATTCCTGGGATGGAATTTGCTTCGGTGACCCAGTTTCAGATAAGTTGACCCAGTTACAGTAAATTTATGACTCAAATAGTCTCCTAGCTGATTTGCTAAAACACTTAGATAACTTTTATTGAAATTTCATATAGTACAGCTTTTCAGACGGTAAATTAACATTTCCTTTCTGTAAAGTGCAGGAGTTATCAAATGTAAACAATGTGGGAGAAAAAAGTGCAAAAAAACGCATTGATATGGTATTTCAGAGCATTAATATATTAAGTATTTTTGGTTTGGTGTTATCAGTGTGATGCAGAGTCTGTGACATGATTTAGAGTTTTTTTTTTTTTTTTTAAGCACCTGGTTGAGGCTGTCAATTCATCTAAAATAACTTAATCTATTTCTCATACTTAAAAAATAAACAAATTAAATGACAAATGGCTCACAGATTGTTACAATATTCCAAAGAGTCTAGTTCACTTGTGTGATTCAAGAATTTATGTCTTATTCATGAATCAAACCAAAGAAGAAAAAAAACTCACTATCCTTTAGGAATATTTGTGCACAACTGGCATTACATCAGCTAGCTTACAAAACAATGCAACTCACCTGTAGTACTCTGCACTTTTGATATGTGCCTCTTGAACACAACAGAAATGGATCCTCTGATTAATTCCTATGATTGTTTTTTTTAAGTTTCTTGTATGTGGAGTCCTGTCAATCTACACTGAATTACATCCATCCAAGAAGACGGTACGTTTATTAACCTGCACCCCAGTATTTAACTCCATTTATAACTGGTCACAAAGTTATTTTAAGTTAAAATCAGTATGATTTATAATCTGGCTCTACAGGTGACCATATGCCTGGCCATGAGTGTGGTCTCTATGTTGGGAATTGTGCTCTCCTTTGGATACAGGATATATTTCCTCATTGATAGCACATACCCTTACAGTTATTATAATAAAGGACCTTATCTTGAGGTGAGCTTCCTGCTGACTATTCTCCTTCAAAGTTTTTGCTATAATCCTTTTCTGTGTGGATAAAATACTAACATAGTAATGCGTGTCTAACGGACTCTTTATTTCAGGCACAGCTTTCTATTGTGGTAGGCATGTTGTTTGGATCCTCTCTGTTTGTATTTGGAGTTCTCGTCTTCTTCGCAGTCATTGCACGTGCTGCTTTAAAATCTACGCATGATCAGGTAATATATTTTTCAGTCTCATGTCGTTTAGCGAAATGAAAAGTTACAATTGACCTCTTACTTTCGATATATTAGCCAGAATGGTCACTCAACAGAAACTAATATTTTGGAGAAGCACAGCCAGAGCCCAAATTTGATAGAATAGGAAATTTCTTTATTGTCCCACAATGGGAGAATTCTGGAAAGAGCTGTGGATGGATCTGAAGATGAGGGTTTTATACTCCCTCCTATATAAACTTAGAGGGGAGTGGCAGCCCAGAGGTTAGGGCATACAGCTTGGAATCCTGAAGTTCTGGGTTCGAACCCCACTACCACAGACTGCCACTCTGGCTCTCTGAGCAAGACCCTTAACCCCCGATTGCTCCCTGGACGCCCAGCAATGGCAGCCCACTGCTCTCCAAGAGTATGGGTTGAATGTAGAAGTAAATTTCTCCAATGTGAGATCAATAAAGTTCAATTAAATTAATTAAAATTAAAACTATACTGGGAGTTAAACCACCAAAGTACACAGGAAAACATGCACAGAAAAAAGCAGGCTAGCAATTCTAAAAATTGACCCATTGCTGCCAACACATAATTTTTCAGTTCATTTTTAAGAAAGATATTAATAACATTTTATATGTTTTGGAAGAAGGCTGATTCGTATTGTATTGTAACAGAAACAAACTTCTTGGTTGAATGGAAATTATTGCAAAATTTAAACATTGAAATTTTTTCTCAAATATTTTACCTCTTTTTTATGTCTTGTAGTATTTAAATATGGCTGTAACCGGAGTTTAAATAAAAAAGGTTACACATGACCAATATTAAGACGTCCTGTTAACCTTGAGTCAGTTTAAAGCATCTGGAAGGGAAGCTCCTTAGGAGAAAACACTTGGTGTGAATCTTTTTCTCTACAGATCAATTTAAAGTACAAGAAGAGCGATTTAATCTCACTATGAATTATCCCTGACTTTACTGACAAAAGCTGGCGAGTTGTTTATTCATCAAAGAACAATGTGATTCAGTTTATTTAAATTCTAATCAAATAATTTTATTCATTTGTACTTTTAATCCAATCCAGTCTTCTAACCGCTGTAATGCTGATATACAGGCAGAGTTTTAAAACCAAATAAATGCATAGTGTAAAAAGGCTAAATTGTTTTACATACCTTTATATCAATTATGTTTAATCATATACTGTGTATTTAGGACAAAAATGTGATATTAAAAAATAGTGTGGTCTGACATGTTTTCATAGCTGTTCATTACTCTTTCCTGTCTTTGCTTTGTTTGTTTTTTTATCAGGTTATTATTCAGCACATCGCAATGCAGCCACAGAGTGAACTGTCTACCTAGGACCAACTTCCCCAAGCACTGTTTTACCCTCACAAATCAGCACTGTGTTTTTTTATCAGTTAAATCCTATATTTTAATGTGTCTGAGTGTGTTTGCGTGTTGTATTAGTGTTCACTGGTTCTTTTATACTTTTCATGGAAAACATTTAGTTCTTATCATCAAGCTGAATGCAGGTGGAAATTAGCATCCTATGCTATTTGGAGGTACCATGCTTATTTTGTACTATTTTTTAGGTCAGTGTGATGTTGTCACTGTTGAAATAAAATCCCTATTATCATACGTTTAACATTTCTTCAACAAGGCTTTTGTAACATTTATCGAGATAAATTCCTTCGAACCACATTTTAATCAGTAATTTCTCTTCTGTCTTTCCGTTTAGCTTTGGAAAACATGTTATTGTGTGAATAAAAATCAACATTATTATTTCAGTTCATACAGTGTGATGAACAAGCACTTCCTACCTGGAACATAATCATTGTACAACTCACTAAAAACCTGAAGTTTAATGTGTTTTATCATAGTCTTTTTTTACAATAAACCTAAAGATCTTTCACATTATTTTCTTGAATTTATGATTCTCTGAAATTCTTTATAGTAAGGAGCTAGAAATTGCAGTATGTATTTGTATTCAGTCTCCCTGAGTAGAAACTGTGAAGTTCCACCTTTTGTAGCAAAACAGCTCAAGTCTGGTAAAAATGGAATAAGAAGTGTCTGAGGTTCTGATTTTGTTGCAGATTTTTAGTTGGATTTAGGTCTTTAGCTTGACCTCCTTAAAAAAATGTATGTCAAAACGCTGCTAAGCATGTTCAAACTAGAACTAAGAAAGTAGAACACATCAGCCCAGTTCTGAAATCATTGAATAGATCAGCACCTCAATACATAACAGATTTGTTGTCAGTGTATCAACCTCCCAGACCACTCAGTGTTATGGTTCTGCCCTTTGTGGACTTATTTTTGAGTTAAACTGATTTTGTGTTTTCTTGGTCGTTGGTTTCTTTTCTATTTTGTATCATTCTAGTTGTTTTCTAGTTATATCTAAGCCATTTTGTGTTTTTTTGTATTGCTCTCTGTTACCCCCTTGTGCCAGTCTCCTAGTTGCTTCTCTCCACACCTGCTCCCTGTCAGCTGATTACCCCAGTCTTTATTCTGTTTCCCATATACAGGTGCTGGTCATAAAATTAGAATATCATGAAAAAGTAGATTGATTTCAGTAATTCCATTTAAAAAGTGAAACTTGTATATTATATT
>NW_015151247.1:37963-70683 GCF_000732505.1 Cyprinodon variegatus | reverse complement strand
AATATAATATACAAGTTTCACTTTTTAAATGGAATTACTGAAATCAATCTACTTTTTCATGATATTCTAATTTTATGACCAGCACCTGTACACCTCCTGTTTAGTTTTTCAGTGCTGGTTACTCTTCATTGCTTCGATCCTCATCGTAGCTCCTGGTTTTGATTTCTTGTTTTTTTGTTCCTGGATTTGTGTTTCTTTTGCCATCTGCATCCCAATTAAATCTGCAAGAACACATCTCTGCATTTGGGTCCTCAACCAACCCCCTCCACCCAAACTTGACACTCAGGTCTTCTAGTTCAAGCCTACTCTGTACCCCCAGAACTAGAACCAAACATTGAGAAGCATGCTCCATTTGTGTGGAACAAACTCCCAGAAGACTGTAAAAGTACTGAAAGCCTGAGTTCTTTTAAGCCAAAGTTAAAAATCAATTTTTTAGAGCTGCCTTTGACTGTTGAGGTTAATCGGTATTTTTTGTTGAAGGTTGTGATCCAACTGTTTTATTTTATTTTCTACCTGCTTTTACCATGTTTTTTTGTCACTTTTATTCTTATTTTGTGGTCAAATACTTGTATTTGTTTTACAAATATGTTCGCCTTTATTTGTCCTCTATTTTATTGTCTAATTCATTTAAAGCACTTTGAATTATCCATATACTGAACTGTGTTACACAAATAATATTGCCTTTTTTTTCTTTTTCTTTTTTAAGAATGTAGAGTATTTAGCTCTGTCCTTTTTACTGTCAACTCTCCTCGGCCCCCAAAATAATGATAGATGTTTGAAGCTCTCTGTAATTATAATGAGGCCTTTGACTCTTCAATGCTCTTTGCCTAAACTGTCAGTTTAGATGGCCGGCTGAGTTTTTGTTGCTTTTTAATCTCACTCCATTTTTAGATAATGGATTTACGAAGGTCTTTAATGGCTGGGATATTGTTTCGCTTATGTTCTGTAAAACATCCTGAGGCCTTAACAGAACAAATGTATTTATGCCAAGACTGCATTCAATAAAAGTGGACTATTTTTAATGATAAAGTGATTTCTGACTGCAGCTGGTGTTTCTGTTTTTTTTTTTTTTTTTTTAGGGCTGTCAGAGTGAAGGTAGCTGAATATTTTATTTTTATGTAAAGTTTGGAAACTTTAAATTATATTCTTTAACATGGCCATTTTGTATAGCTTTATATTGTGCTATCAAGAATAATAAGAAAAAAACTTAAAATATGCAAGTAATATAAATTCCACAGGAGAAAAGTTTTTGAACAACCAGTTTGAAATTTCCCATGTCTTATTGTAGCTAAATTTACCTTTCCTCTTTATATTTCTTTATTATTCTGTCATAGTATTCATCTTTCTTATTATTAAATATTATTTGTCTGTAGTAAAGTTGGGTGAATACTTTTTATTTCTCTGAAGGCTTTATTATTTAATCAATCTGCTGATCTATAACACTCTTTTTATCAGCTTATTTTATATCTATTTTCACTGTGAATTCAGTTAAATGCATTAATAAATATTAACACTTTCATCATCTGTTTTTAAACCTTAGTTTAAATACATCTGGCTTCTGTTGTGGCCGGTATGCAGAGCTGTAATTGTTTATGTCGTTATGAATAAAAAGAAGCACTTTTTTTTTTGCAAATTCTGATGAAACATCCGTGTTGTGGTATTTAAACTACACCGTAGCTGACCAACCTTTATAGAGTGCAGGGTTTTTAAAGAACGGCTTTAAGAACTGGACAACCAAAAAAAAAAAAAAAAAANAAAAAAAAAAAAAAAAAAAAACTCAGCAAAAGTCAAATATCTTTGGTATTTTCAGGTTATTACCCTTGATTTAATGAATGTTGGCAAACAGTAGCTTGACATAATGGTGGAAATCCTCTGTTATTATTGGTGATGCAGGGAAACTGAACATCAGCCTTTGGTCCATATGTACTTTTTAGTGTTTATAGTTTTAATAGACATAGCTGGCAGTGTAAAGGGACTGCATGGCCGCCTGGCTAGCTGGGGTAGCAGGCTTGTACTCTCCTTTGGACGCCAGGCCATTGATCTGATGAGAGCAGAGGAGAGGAGAGAAGGACAAAGTCAAACATGAGTGTTAATGATCAGCCAATGCATGCGTCAAACGAGTGCAAGACAGAACAGACAAAACGTTTTAAGGAATCAATCATTTACAAAACAGTGTAAAATTGAGTAATTCAAGATAAGAAATATTTAAAGTCCATAACACCTGATTGATAAGTGGGAAGTGTGATGACTTCCTGTCTTGTCTGTTTGTAATGCTCACCTTGGCCCTGGAGCAGAAAGCATCCTGCGCAGCTTTCCTGTTGGCATCCTTGCCCAACCAGGCTGCTAGTGCAGAGGCCTGGAGTGCTCGGCCATAAGAAAAGGTCAGCTTCCAGGGGCGGTGGAGGGGCACTTGGTTCATGGCGTTTAGGTTCAGGGAGGCCTCCTCCTCGCTCTGTCCTCCAGAGAGGAAGCAGATGCCTGGAAAGGTCATGAAAAAGATGCTAAAAAAGCTGCATGTACACGGGCATCTTAAAGGCACATTTCAGTTTTTAAACAAAAGGCTACAGATTATCTTTCTTTTTGACAGCACATGTTGACTGGATTGGTTTCTTTAAAATCCATCTGTTTCACTGTTTTTGTTTGTTTGTGGTGGATGGCTTTTTAAAGAGAATTATTCACACAGGAAATGGACATGGGATGGTGTGCATCACCAATAATCTTTCTGGGTGTCCAAAAAGCAGAACATAACCTGGTGGAGAGGTTTTAATACTGCCCCAATTTTATATCAAATACATACTTTTACGCTCCAATTGCTTGTTTTATAGGAAAAGCCACAGAGGTGCACTTCCCCCTACCTATATCTACTATATATAGTCATTATTTCTCTGTAAATCCAAGGCAAACATGATCAAAACAAGTTAAATAATGTCAGGGTTATTTGATGGTATTCTAGAAGATAAAGTCTACTTTTGTGGCCCATCTCAGAAGTTTAAGCTCATCTAATCCTGCTTTATATTAAACTAAGAGCACTATCTGTTGCTTCTGACCTTTTACCAGAACCTCATTTGACCAAATCTTAAATACTAATTGCCTGTGGAATAAGGAGGCAATTGAATCGGGCTTACCCGGCACAGCAGCAGGTACAGTGCGCCTCAGGGTGGTTACTGTTGCGATAGCAACATCCTCAGGGGTGTATTTCTTGGTGCAGGAGTGTCCAGCTGTGACCATGTTGGGCTTCAGCAGAGTGCCTTCCAGGTACACGTGGTGGTCATTCAGGGCCTTGTAGACAGCAGCCAGGACCTGCAGATGAAATACATGAGTGTCCATTGTTTTTGTGTAATTAGTAAAGTGATCATCGCTTATATAGTGAACTAACCTTCTCAGTGGCATACTGGCATCGCTGCAGGTCATGGTCACCGTCAGGCAGGATTTCAGGCTCCACGATGGGCACCAGGCCATTCTGGAGAAGACAGGGGTAAAGAAAATTAGAGAAAGCAGGCTTCTCCATCTGCTGGGCATTACAGAAACTGAAATTGTGACACAAACCTGTTGGCATATGCTGGCGTATCTGGCAAGGACATTGGCGTTCTCAGCAATGGCAAGAGGCGACGGGCAGCCATGCGAGATCTTGAGCACACACCTCCACTTAGCGAAGTCACAGCCGTCCTTCTTGTACTGGGCACAGCGCTCCGAGAGGCCATCAAGACCTAAACAAGAAATCAGCAGTCTGTATTGTTTTGATGTTTTTTGTTTGTTTGTTTGTTGTTGTTTTTTAAAAAATATGCAAAGAAGAAGATATGTTTTAGTGGTTACCTTGAGTGGTGGTCTCTCCATCTGTTCCATTCAGACCTGCTGTTCCTTTGTCAACCTGAATTGATTAAATAAAATTTAGATCAATCTAAAAATATCAGCAATCTTTTATTAATGTAGATAATGAAGATCTCCTTACTTTGATGCCAACAACCATCCCCTTCTCCTTAACAACTTGGGGGAAGAGTTTACCACTGTCTGACTTCTGATACAGTGTCTCGTGGAAGAAGATGACCCCACCGATGCTGTTAGAAATGGAGGGGTCGGACGAAAAAAGGATCTCCCGGAAGGTGCGGCGGTTCTCCTCTGTGTTTTCCACATTGATTTTCTGCAGCCTCTTTGCCATGGTACCTTGAAAGAGTAGCACGGATTTTTAGTAAAAGGCCCATGACCCATAATGACAGAATAACAACCAACACCCTTGCTAACCTGTGGATTCATCTGCAGCCAGGATTCCCTTCCCTGGAGCCACGATTCTCTGAGCAATGTCAGAGAGCTCTTTCTTCTGCTCAGGAGTCAGGCCTGGGAACTGATGAGTCATCCTTGCAGAACAAAATTAGATGATTAAATGCAACTTAAAACCTTAAAATGCAGGAGGAAAATGCTGCATTTCCTAAACCTTAAGCAAACGTCTGTTATTACGTTCGGCTTCTCCTGCACCACCTCCTCAGTTAAATATTTGGCTTGCATGGTTGAACTTTGGCCTTGAAAACAGATAACTTCTCCCTTTCAGATGTGCATCAAGAGTTCATAGTTCAGATTGCAACAAGTTTACCAAAGTTTTTCTGCCAAGGAATGCAACAAGAACAAGGCACTTGGGATTTTGATGAATATACTTGCAGTGCATTAAGTTTGGGCAAACAGGAAGTATTTGCACAAATTCTGTACTTTTTTTACTTGCCATTGCTTTTTATGCACCATATTTTTAGGGGGGAATCAATACAATTCCTATTGGGAGGGAAAAATTGAACACATCTGTTTATCACAAACTGAGAATTATTAATTACCAAAAAGTTCTGCTGTTTAGAGTCAATTACAACTTGTAAACATGTGCAAAGTCCCATGCAAAAACACTAATGTGTAACAATTCTACAGAGACCTGTCAAATTCTGTGCAATAAACAAAGGGTTTTATTTAAAAAAAACATCCAAATGCTACTTACTTGAGAGATTATTGTCAAACTGCGACGACAGTTGAAGTGACAAACGTCCGGCTGATCGGGATGAAGCAGAGGACAGAAAGTGGGTAAAGAGTTGTATTTATTCTTGTTGGAGGCGATGGGGGAGGTGCTCATGAAGGCGGGTCGAGGGAGGAGGGTGTCACACTGCAAAAACAATTGGCCCCCACCAGCCTCACAGAGGCGGGCCCCATGATGAGGATCTGTGGACCTCATGGTTCATGACTTGCTCTGAGAGAGAGTGTGGAGAAAACATGAAAGGGGACTTTGTGCGCGTGTAAAATCACACAATGTCTGCATGAGCGTTTAAAGAAATGTGGAAATGGGAGAACTCTGCCACAGATGCTGTAATTCAGGTTTTTCTTCTTTGTTTGGAGGAAGTATGGGCATTCAAAAGCAAAGAACTAATATCAATTATGTTGATAAAAGAATCAGGATAATCAAGACCTACAAGTTAAATGTAATCTTTATCAATGCACAGAAAGCAGTTCAGGCATGCAGAGGTCCCACTTATATTCTGTTTCCTTATAGTCATAATTTCTGCAACATTTTATGAACATTTTAATTTATTTTCCTGGATAATTTTTGAAAATTGTATGGTTATTTTGGTAAATGTTGTTCTAACAAATGACCATAATTACAGGTAAATATTTCTGCACACATATGAGAGATGCTTGTTCTTTCACAATTTCTAAAGCAGCTTTTTACCTACTAATGTGTCTTTTTAATGCAGTTTAACAAACACTGCATGCATATTTTTTGGCCATTCTTTTAAATTAAACACTAAGATCTATTAGCATCTAAGCCCAGTAAATAGGTACCACTGCACCCTTGATGAGACAGCCCTTTCCCAACCTGGACTCTGCACCATGTGCAATGTCCATTCTCTTAATGCAGATTAGAACTCAGCCTTGAGTCTGAGATTTTATTTTCACATACTTTTGGAAAGTTCTGAAAACCTATCCAAAGAATGTTGCTTGTCCCAACGAGGTAAGATGGTAATTAAAAAAGATTGCAGGAAGATGATTGCTGGTTGGAAGGTTTTGTCAATTCATTTCACCAAAACCCTAAATGTTATAAAACTTCACACAAAGGAGTAAGATAAAGTGTATTTATGGCGGGAACTCATTGCGCCACTCAAAACAGCTTATGCCAAAGGGATGATTCAGGATCAACAATAAAATAACCAGAATATTTTGCTTTTCATCAGGCCAGCATTTGTTAAAATATTTCAAAACTGTCAACATATCCAAAGGCAGTTATTTTAGGAATCCATACTGAGGCTTAAAATGCCTGCATTGTTGTCATGTGCTCTGGTGGCCTGATCTTGATGAGATCTAGACTTTGGTTAAACTTGAATTAACAAACAAAGGCTTTAGATAAACTACTTATTGAGATGAAGATTGTTGTTTAGGTGTCTGATGAAAACTTGTGATTTCATTATCTTGTGAGTCGTCTTCCAACATACAGGGACTTTTGGCTAAAAATACGTTTCGGAAACATAATGATACAAACATTGCTTTACAGATCTAGTTTTAGAAGTCACAGATGACATCTTTTTTAAGAAAAGCAAAAAAAAATTGCAAGTTTTTTTAATCCTAATAAATATAAAATTGAGTGATTCATAGAGGTTTCTGCAGTTAAAATATTGGGATAAGATAAATTTGAATTTGACAGCAATGTGAAGGTTTACAAGCATGTCATTATCTTAGTTTTGAAAACTTCTTAATGTCTTCCAATTTAAAACTATTGTATGAATGTGTAAACAATTTGGCCCCTGACATCATCAGACAGTTCATATCCCACTCATGGCAATGGGTTTCATCACATTAGGAGCTTCAAATGAAAATGTAAAAGTTTCCATGAGAAAAAAATCCTATGGACAGTCGGCCTTCTCTGTCCAGAAAGCCAAACTGTGGAACCCTTTGTCTTTTGAGCTTAAATAATACTTTGATTTGGGGGCTTTTAACAATTAACTGGAACGTATTTTAAAGCTGGATCATTATTGCCAGCATGGTTGTTCCTGTTTGTACTGTTTTTAAATTAGTGACATTTTGTAAACGTGTTTCTTTTTTTTTAAGGGATAGACATTTAAAATAATCTGGTGATATACATGTTGTAGTGTTTAGATGTTTGTTGTACACCCTTGCCCCTATTAAATAAGGAATAAATAAACCTGTTAAGACATATTTAAAAATCTAAGCTTTATCAGAAAAAAATACTAAGTAGTGAGTCAATATTGGTTTGACTTTTTCGTGAAAAGAAGGAACTTTAGATTTTAGGAGTGTAAGATATGGAATAGATTGTCCTGTGCAAACATCATGTTAAAAGAAGAGATCAGATGAGTGGTTATTTAGTAGGGTTATATGAAAAACATATTTCAGTAACAAGTAAATTAAAAGAACAAACAGAAAAGGTTAATTGCAGTGGCATAGTACAAAAAAAATGAACTAAAAGAACAAACAGAAAAAGTTAATTACAGTGGCATAGTACAAAAAAATGAACTAGGTATTAAAGGTAATGATGAAAATGGTTAATTAAAGTGATGAAATAATTATAGAAAAGAACAACTAAATAGGGGAACTAA
Source organism: Cyprinodon variegatus (assembly GCF_000732505.1). NCBI lineage: Eukaryota > Metazoa > Chordata > Actinopteri > Cyprinodontiformes > Cyprinodontidae > Cyprinodon > Cyprinodon variegatus. Next base: position 63,109 of record NW_015151247.1, on the reverse strand, counting down.
AGGGGAAAAGAAATCAATAAACTAAAGGGGAAAAATCACCATGTGAATAGATGCAGGTAAGGAAATTTGGACATCAACCCTCACAAAATAAAAAAATAAAAAATAAAAAAATGTTTTTATCTTGGTTGAAATTTCAGCACTTTCACTTTTTTTCTCATATTTTAATCCAGATTAATGCGGTATAAGAACTAAAAGCTGCTTCTTTGGTTTTGGACATGCAGAATAGATTTGGGCCTACTCAAAACGCCTGTTACACACATAAGAAATCTGTAACATATTTTAATGGTAAGTCATAAACTTATTTATAGACTAATTTAAGCCAGAGATAGTATGAAACTCTGATAGACATAATTTTACAACCCTTAAAAACATTTTTAAAAAATGCTGCCGAAAATAGCCTTAAAATTTCTCTGGGAAGTTTTGAACAGGGCCGCTAATACATAAAATAAAATAAACAAAGTATAATTCAGGTAGAGAAAGCAAAATAATAGTTTTGTTCTTTTTAAGGTGAGCATGTAGAATTTTTTTCATTGGGACTCACAATGAGCATTTTATATGCCCTAAAATGTATTGTAATAGCTGCCAAATAACAGCGCGGGTTGTGGCAACAGTGACTTTATTGTTTACAGGATGGGTTACTGTAGGTTGTAACCACGCCAACGACTGCAGGCCAGTCACCTTACAGATTAAACCCGACAAAAACAAGTCAGTCTCTAATTTAACAGCTAAACCCTATGGAAGCAAATCGTTACCATATTTAAAATGAAAAAGCATTTTCAGAAATGCTTTTTCATTTTAAGAATGTGGCTGCATTGTTGACTCATAAATGAAATTAGTAATCAATAATGCTGTTTGCATTTTCATTTTCTTCTTTAACACTGCTCATCCTTTTACTTAATTAAAATGAAAAAGCACTTGCTCTACAGCCGCAGCTGCCTCCCTCAGTAGCACTGCCACTGTTTTGGTCATTGTGGTCGTTCAGTTTCCCGCCGGCATGCTTACAATGTAAAGCAATGCAAACGTGCACAGTGCCCCCTTACCGAACAAGATGGGTAGTCAGCAAGTACCTGAGGGAGAGCGGCTGCTGACGTCACTCTGCTGCACCCGCCGCTAAGAATGCTTTTTCGTTTTCAAGTTATGGACAGTACTTTGCTGGCAGACCACGAAAACGAAAAAGCAATGTCCACTGTGTTTTCTCTTTGATTACGGCATAAAATGTGCAGTCTTAAAGAAGAAAATGCAATTAGGATGATTGATTACTAATTTCATTTATGAGTAAAATAATGCAGCCACATTCTTAAAATGAAAAAGCATTTCTGCAAATGCCTTTTTTTATTTTCCAATTTTACATTTCAGATTGAATTTTGGTATGTATTTGCTGGGGTACATTTTCAAAAATAAATCTCAAATGTCTTTTTCATTTCATTTCTGAAAATGCTTTTTCAATTGAAATAAGGTAACGATTTGCTTCCATAGCACTAAACCTGCTAACCTGACAACAGCCAGATGCATGGCTGTTGTCAGGTTATAAACCTGCAGCTCTCTAAGAACTCCCCCTTCTTCTTCTTCTACGCTCCTCACTCCTCTCTCCACCTTCAATGACAGTGGGAAATTAGAAACTCCTAACATTATAACTTATTTGTTCGCTACAACATTTTTAGAAAATAATTGGACTGATGGAATCGTATCTCCACTCTTGAAGCTAAAAGGTGCTTGATTTATCTCCACAAAAATATATTCAAGAAAGAATAAGTCTAGACAAGAATGAAAAAGTAGCTCCATTTTCATCCATAAAGAGCTCGATAGATTAAGATATAAAAAGGCGTGCCACAAATTAAATCCTCGCAGATAAAAATTTTGTAAAATATGATAGCGGTAGGATCGGTACATTTTCAGAACGCCCTCCGTTACTGTAGGTGGCGATAGAGCGCAGTTGATGGGTGAAATTTTACCGTTCCCGTGAAACGTTAGCACTTCCGTTTCCGTGAGGTAAGGATCCGCAACATCAACATTTCCCTACTGATTCAATCTTTATTTGTTAATATTGAAACCAGTAAGGGGTTTATTATGAATTTATATTACAGAACATACTGCCAAATAGCCGGAGCAAATGGTCAGTTTAGATTAAAAACTCTTAAAAGAGTTTGTTTGCATTGACCGTTAGCAGCTAGCTAACAAGCAGAGAGCATTTCAGTTTCTTTAGGATCTAAATGTTGAACAGCGTCATAAACAGCTACGTTTAGGTTTTCACCGCTATGGGGTGTTTGGTTTGAGAATATTAAGTGAAACCATATTTAAACATGTTTTATTTTGCAAGGACTAAAGAGATGTCGGGACAGAAGCGCCCTGCTGATCCCAGCGGCCCCTGTTCATCTGGTGCTCCCCCAGAGAAGCGGAGGGAGCGGGAGGGAGAAGATGGAGGTGCCGGTGTGAGCGCCGGAGCTGGAGGGAGCACCGCGGTGGAGACGGTCATCAAACTGGGAGGAGTATCCAACTCTGTGAGCTTCTCCTTTATCATCATCTGCTCATAACATCCGCCAGAAATGAATGGATATTTTATTTGGTCTCACATTTGAATGAAATGTTTTTTCAGGAGGAACAAGACATCAAAGCTCTCCAAGCTAAGAACCGAAAGCTGGGAGAATCTCTTGATCAAAGACAGGTACCATCATTCTTCTCTGAATGATGACAGTTCTGGACCCAGATAAAGAAAGCTGCACTGTGCTTGACTTACTGGCTCATTTGTTTGCAGGTGATTGAGGATGAGCTGCGAGAGCGTATTGAGAGACTGGAGACCCGGCAGGCCACCGATGATGCCAGCTTGCTGATCCTCAACAGATATTGGAACCAGGTTAGCAATCAGACAAAGAGCGTTAAAGAGCAGTGGCTTTTAATCACATTTACCTTAAAGTGAAACTGACACATTTTGTCTCCTCACAGTTTGATGAAAACATCAGGCTACTTATCAGGCGCTATGATCAATCAAGCAGCGAACCAGAGAAATCCCCAACAGGTGAAGGACGGAGCCTGAAGCCAGAAACTCCAGAACCTGATGGAGACTCAAACCAGGAGCGGGCCAAAGACAGGGGTAATGCTAGCATGGCACAGGAAACGGAAATGACGCACCGTGAAACAATTGCATAAACAACGAGCCAACAATTTGTTTTCCCATTCAGGACATCAAGGAGAGACCTCTAACTCCTTTTTGGCCACGTTGGCAAGCAGCACCAGTGAGGAGATGGAGGCTGAGCTCCAGGAGAGGGTGGAATCTAGTCAGAAGCAGGCCAGTCGTGTGGTGGAGATCTACAAGAACCTGAAGAACATGTTGGACCAACTGAAAGAAGAGCTTGACTCTGGTTCTGGTGAGTGGAAAAGCATAGGAGTTTAAAAAATAACAAAGGCATTAATGCAAATGCAGCAAAATGCAGCTTATTATGTGTGTTATTACAGAGGGAGGGCTGAAACAGGTGGCAACCAAGCTGAACTCCCTCCTAAGCAGGGAGAATGAGGTGCTTCAACAGCTGACCGAGGACCTCAAACAAAAACACTGTCACATGACCAACGAGGTAACCCTCTAATCAAGATGCTTATATCCCCCATATTCATCTGCTCAGTACTTATTTCTGGACTTTCTAAACTTGTCGGTTCTGGTTTGATCGATTTTTGTAAAAACATCAGAACTCAATTTCCCTTCGGTCCTTTGACAGTGCTTATTATTATTTTGATTCTTTTTTTAGAATGAAAAGATTCTTCTTTTTGAGTTCTGTGTGTGCTCTTTACTTGGGTTTATTTAACTACAATGAAAATCTTTTTAAGTATTTGAGATCACTAACAAGAAAAAAAAAATGTTGATTCTTGTAACAAATTTTAAGAGGAATATTTCTATGTAACTATTTTCTGGAAAAGTATGAGTGGCATGTTATTAGAAGATATTAGAACAGACCTTTGTCAGGTAGGACTGATGTACTGTGTAGGTCAGGGGTCTGCAACCTGTCACTGCCCAGCCACATGTGGCTCTTTTGATGCTCAACAACGGCAATGAATTAAACAAAGGATGAAACAAAGGATTAACTTTATGCACTATAAGAAATACCAGTCTTAGAAGCTTTAATGTTTTTTTATGAGAACATCTGAATTTAATATGCATGACAGTAAACAATGCTTAAAGGACCAGAAATATATTTTTAGAGCTATTTTGTTAATTAGCTTGGAAACTGTTTTCTCATCTTTTTACATCAAATGATATCCTATATAACATCCATGCTTTGTTTTTATGAATCGCTTTGTTTTTCCTTATTGTAAAAGATGAAAGAAAAATCATATGGACTTTTGGTTGTTTAGGATGGCAAAAAAAAGTCATGTTTTATTAAAAAGTCATGTCATATTTTGCGGCTCCAAACAACTCTTACTTCGCTAGACGGAGGTCTAAATGGCTCTTTCGATATGAATTGATGCAGACCCTTGACCAAGATCATAAATTCTAGTTCTCCGAGCCTCTCTAATTCCTCAGCATGCATTCTGGTTCAACTGAGCCAAATTAATACGTTTTTTATTTAATTTGTCCTTTGCAGTCCAGGTCTTTGGGGCGGGCAGCCAACAAAGCGGACCAGCGGGTCAGCGAGCTGCAGGCTCGGATCGAGGAACTTCAGTGGGATATGGAGAAGATCCGCCGTCGAGAAAACAGGCTAAATGCCCACCTGAGTGAAATATTGGAAAGAGTGAGAATGCGTTTATCAGTTTATCAGTAAATGTATGAACCTAGGGTGTTTCGGTTTATTAATATTACCTGAACTGTTCAGGTTAACAGCAAAGGCTACAAAGTGTGTGGAGAGGCCAGCAGCGTGTGTGGAACCATCACTATAAACAAGAGAAAGGTTGGATTTCTTTTCTGTTTTAATCCCTTTTGTGTGTTGTGTAGTTTTCCAGCTTTCTTCATGTTTTTTTTTTTGTTGTTGTTTTTTATAGTTCGAGGAAATGAACAGCGAGTTGGAGGAGAACACAGAGCTAGCAGAAAATCGCCTCATCGAGCTGCAGAAGCTCCAGCAGGACTTGCAAAATGTTCAGCAGGAAAACAACAGCATGAAGGTATTTCTATTAGAACAGAGTTATTAATCAGCTTTCTGCATGTCAACAACACAATATCTCAATTTGTTTCTTGCTAGGTGACATTTTTATTTATTTAGCTAACTTTAACACTGGAACCTTTTTTTCCCAGATAATTTTTTTTATATTTCACACATTATCCACAAACGTATAGGAATCTTATCTGCATTAGATGATAACAGCCTAACAGCAAGAAAGAAAGAAAAGAAAAAAACCTGGGATATACAGCAGTATTATTATTACTTTTGAGTAATGTAGATGTCGGCCAAACTTTTACTAGACCATTCTAACACAGGAATATGCTCTGATCTAAATAGTGTTATTTTATGTTGAACCTTTGACAGGTTTTCTTTTAGTATTGCCCTGCTTGTAGCACCTTCCATCTTTACATAAACGCTGACTGGCCGGATTCTTCCGCCATGTTTCACTGTAGGATTAAAAACATTTTCTAAGAGATGATCAAAGCTTTATATATTGTTTTAACACTAAGCTCTTCTTGTAGCCTCACATTTTTATCACCACCCCATCAGCTGACTTTCTTGGTCTTTAGATGTTTGTTTACTAATGTTTTCCAATAGATCTCACTGAAAAGCTTGTTTTCTATGGAACCTTTAATACACAAAGGATGGCTATCTTTGAGCATGATGTGCTTTTTGAGGAAGTTAGTTTAACTGGATTTTATTTATGAGAATTTTAGTATAAGAAGGAAAATGCATACCTCTCTTTTTAGATTTTGGATAAAAGTGTTAACTCCATGAATCCCTTCCTTGCAACTTTAATGTTTCCTTGTTTTGGTCTAACACATTAAATTCGTAGATTTATAGTTCAGCCTGTTAAAAAGTGGTAAAATACTAAGGGTTTCCATTTTTTCCAGGCACTGTTCCTTATTTTAAAGTCATTGTGTTTATTTTTTATTTATTTGTTTTCAGACAGAGCTGCTGAATCGAGCTGAGGGTCTGGTCAAAGAGTCCGCCGAGTATCGCTGTCTGCAGTCCCAGTTCTCTGTCCTCTACAACGAGTCTCTGACTCTCAAGGCCCAGTTGGACGAAACACGGGCTCGCCTCAACACTACCAGGACGGCGCGCCTCAGACAGCTGGAGCACATGGAGGTGCGTTGGGTTTGTTGTACGGGAATGTCTGGGTTCAACCTGTGTCTAAACTTTTGTTCTTGTTGTTTCTGTGTGCAGAACGACGAGGTGGCCCTGCAGAGGAAGGTCCGCACTGAAGTGTTCCAGCTGGAGGACACCTTGGCTCAGGTGAAGAAGGAGTACGAGATGCTGCGCATTGAATTCGAACAGACTCTAGCAGCTAATGAGCAAGCAGGTAATTAACAGAAACAAATAATTCAAGGTTCTTAACTTTGAACACTTCAATAATATGTTAAGTTTTCTATAAAGCATTTAAATAATTGAATCACTTGGTTTTACTAAATAGATTAACTCATTTGGAGATGGCCAAAGATGATCCATTGGTTCATCAAGGTTAATGATGGTGCATTAATTTAGAGATGCACAATATTTTACCAATGTATGATCATAACATGGTAGTTGGGGGTAATGGTCATTGTGCTAACACTTTGAGTGGAAGAATAAACAAGAGATGGAAAAAAGGGGAAAAAAGGCAGATATTGCATTTGATTTAATTCCAAGATTTTCTCATTTTGTTCTGCGCTTTAATAAAACTAACAGCTTGTGTCACAATGATGAGCAGAAATCTCTACCCAAATAGCAGATATATGGTATTTGCTTCCTTGTTTTCTTTCTTTTTCTTCAATAAAATGTATAAAATAGGCAAAAAATACTGAAAACTTCTAAAGATATAAAGTTATAATATTTTCCTTGAAAAATAAAAATAGAGGGGAGGGGACTTAGCTGATCAATTAGTTCACAGTCCTAATTCAATTTTGTAAAATAAATAAAAAAGAAACATAAAACATCCCATCCTGCTGCTGGATGATTATTATTATTATTATTGTTGTATTCCTTTATGAAAAAAATGTGTTGATGGATTTGAGGGATCACAGTGTATAAAATATGTTGAGTTGAGTTTAGTGTGCAGTTATAGGAAATGACTAGATCTGGTATAATTCAACCATTATGCTGCATTTATAATAGCTGGTTTAAAGAGCAGGAGAAAAGACAATAAACATTTCAGGTTTGTTGTGATTCTACATGATCTGGTCTTTTTTATATTTTAATTCAATGAGAAAAGCTGAGTAGGAGTGTCTTAATAGTTTATCTATCTCCTTTTAAATTGCTTCTTTTTTTAGGTCCCATTAATAGAGAGATGCGTCACCTTATAAGCACGCTGCAAACACACAACCAACAGCTGAAAGGAGAAGTGGTGAAGTACAAGTTGAGATTGAGGGAGACCCAAGCTGAGCTCCACCAGGTTGGTCAGGATGACACGAAGGGTGACGAAGGTGAGAAGCAGTGAGATGAACAGCCAAACTGAAAGGCGTCTGCTTGGTGTGTAGATTCGTGCGTCGAAGGGCAGCGTCATTCTCCAGTCGCAGTCGAGCACAGAGATGGATGTGAAGGATGAGATGGCGTCTCCTTCAACCCCGGCTGTTTCTGGAGAACCTGTGGTCAAAACAGAGCCGGACAACGGCTCGTCCACACCCAGCAGCGCTGGTAAATAATCTGGATTATATCTGTAATCAAAATAATTAAATTTTATCTAAGGGTAGTGCTATAAATAGGTGTATTTTTATTGTCTGTATCAACTTTGTCTTCTGAAGGAGTTTCAGTGAAAACGGAGCCCAGCTTTGAACTGGACACAAACATAAAAGAAGAGGAAAAAGACGAGAAAAAGGAGAAGGAAGAAAAGAAAGAAAAAGATATTATAAAGAAAGAGGAGAAAGAGCGGGAGAGAGAAAAGGAGAGGGAAAAGGAGAGAGATAGGCCGACCAGGAGCAGCGGCGGGATTAAGGAGGAGAGGGAGAGGCCCGGGGTCAGCAGCCAGCAGGACGAACCGACCGGAGATCGGCTCGCCATGATCGGAGGCTCAAAGAGGAAAGAGATGGAGCAGCTGAAAATCGTCCGAGCGGAACTAAAGTATGTTCGGAAAGAAGTGTTTAACTTGGATCATATTTAACCCATTAGTAGTCTGATTTTGTTACAATCTAATGAATCAACATGTAGGGATGCTTTTCTAAATGCTGCTAGTAAATCAGTATATTAAATATGGCTTTAGAAAGGTTCTTCCTTTTATTTTTATTTTTTTTTAAGAAGGGTGTTCACAATATTTTTCTGTAACTTCCTAGAAAAGCCCAAGAGTCTCAGAGAGAGATGAAACTTCTGTTGGACATGTACCGATCAGCACCCAAGGAGCAGAGAGACAAAGTTCAGCTGATGGCTGCTGAGAAAAAGACCAAGTCAGAGGTGATCAACTCTTCCTGAGAGCAACTAGTGGTTTTAATTCCTGGAAAAAATTTCCCCAGTTTGGTCTGAATATTCCAGTGAACGATGTATCTGGTGTTTGGTTCAGGCAGAGGAACTCCGGCAGAGGCTGCGGGAGCTGGAGGAGAGAGAGCGAAGGGAGGGCAAGAAGATGGCTGACGAAGAAGCTCTGAGAAAGATCCGTTCAGTAGAAGAACAGATAGACATCCTCAACAAGAAGCTGTCCATAGCCAAACAGGTCTGAGCTCCAGCAGATTGCAGAGTTTGACAAACATTCTGCTCGGTTGCCTTTTTTTTTTTTTTTTTTTACTTATTTACTTGGTGCAGGAGGAAGACGCGCTGCTGAGCGAGATGGACGTGACGGGCCAAGCCTTCGAGGACATGCAGGAACAAAATATTCGCCTCATGCAGCAGCTCAGAGAAAAGGACGACGCCAACTTCAAGCTGATGAGCGAGCGGATCAAGTCCAACCAGATCCACAAGCTTCTAAAGGAGGAAAAGGAAGAACTTGCTGACCAACTCCTTACCTTAAAAACACAGGTGTGGCAACAACTCAGAAATATTCCACAGGGAATGTCTTTACCTATAATTTGAAAAGTTATTTATTTATATTAATCAAACCCTTTAGGATCAGGTAGTCAAGTCCTTGTTGGTGCTAAAAAATCTTTATTTTGATTGCTTATGACACATTTGATTCATTCATCTTTTTAATTTAGTTATAATAGTGTTTGTTAATGTGATGTTATGGACTTATTAGTTTGGTTCTGGTTGACAGGTGGACGCACAGCTGCAGGTAGTCAGGAAGCTAGAGGAGAAGGAGCGCCTCCTGCAGGGGACTATAAGCACTGCAGAGAGAGAGCTGGGACTTCGTACACAAGCTTTGGACATGAACAAACGAAAGGTAACACACATTACAGCTTCTACCCAGATGCAGATGCATCCTTGTTAAACCCCCTTTAAGGATGAATGGCGTCTGTCGGTGCTGCAGGCTCAGGAGTCTGCGCTGCTGTCTGAGGAGCTGCGAGCTCAGCTGGAGCAGGTCCAGCAGAAGCTGAAACTGGTCCGAGAGGAGGTGGTTGAGAACAGCATCTCCAGGGAGAAAGAGTCCTTCAATGCTCGCAGAGCACAGGTAACATACACACATACACAAGCCAATAAAATAGAATGCAGAACAATATAAATTAAATAGTTTTTTGTAACACACAGTCTCATAGAGGCTAAACTATGGTCAACATCTCCAATTAAATAGATGAAAAAACTTGCAATATACTGATTATTGAAACTAAGACAAACTAAAAGGAATAAAACTATTAATTTTCTCTATATTTACTGTTTAAGACTAAAAATTAACTAGATTTTTTTTAAGATAAAGGCCAAAATTTAATTATTGATGGTCGGTATTTCAATACCTCCTTATACCAGATATTACACTATAGGTCTGAACTGTCGCAGTTTGAAAGTTTGTCTTTGTATTTACCAACATTTGATTTTAAAATATGTGAATATGCTGAAAACACAAGAATATTTGGGGAGAAAAATAATATACTCTAGGCATCTTAAGTTTATTCTATTTGTAAGGCATCTAAAATGTTTGCATTTAAAATTGACACCATTAGTATTTATTAAAGTAATGATAAAGAGAATTTGTTTTTTTAATAATTCCTATATCTGTGTCTGGTTCAGCTTTAAATTTACATATAATGCTCTAAATGGTCAAATAAGCTGCTTTGCTGCTTCGGTATGTGATGAAATCACAGTTGGAAATCTGAGATTTTACCAACATTCTGAGGGGAACCAACACTGAATACTTAATTTAGAGTAGAAATATCCTTCATTTTAAACACAGTGGTAAAATTCAGGTGCTTACATCAGCAACTCGGAAGTTTATAACAGAAGAAAAAACGCTTTCAAACTGCATACTTAGATGAATAAAATATGCAGCTGATAACAAAATAAGTATTTATAACTGCATGAAAAACAGCAACAGGCTATTTTAAAAAAGCAAAATGAAAAATGTTCATTTTGCTTTTGTAAAGAGTTTGATAATAATGTCTAACAGCAAAAACAACATTTTATTTTTAGCACACATCTTCACTGGATGACTTCTCTGAATCTTGAAATCCTAATGAAGGCATTAGTTCAGATCATTTTAGAATAGAAATAAAGTGTTTTAGACACAAGATCCTTAAGTGTTGTGAAAAGTGCTTAACGGATTCAGTGTTTTCAGCTTTTAATAAAACTAAATTGTTCTCCATTCTTAATGATCACTTCAAGGTCACACAGCTTCACTTAATGTTGCAAAATTAATCGCCTCAACAGCAATTTCCTTAAGGCAGTGATTTTATTTTTCAGGAGGACATTTCCAAGCTTAGGAGAAAAATTGAGAAGGCAAAGAAACCAGCTGAGAAGATCAGCAATGGAGACGAGATCCTGAACGAGGAAATTAACGAGTACAAGGTATGTTCAGTCGACATAAAAATAGAACACTTTCATTTCCAACAAGCTTTCACTAGAATAAACATTTAGCTTTGAAGTCAGCGTGTCTTGGTCATGATTCAAATTTTTTCAGGGACTGAACACCAGCATAATTTAGAAGACTTGCTCTGATCCCAACAGCAGTTACACCCCAATTTTTCTGTTTTTCCATAAATTTGTAGTTTGAGTAGATTTATGTAATAATGACTAATCTGAATGTTTTGTAAGTCTTGCTTATGTATGAGTCAGCTGTAAAAACATCTCACTAACAATGAAGCCTGCTCCACATATTTGCTTGCATTCATGTTAAACCACTCTAAACCTAAATGGCTTCCCTGTCGATTACTGAAAACTTTTCCTCCTTTTCTTTTCCTCCAGGCTCGACTCACGTGCCCGTGCTGCAACTCCCGGGTGAAGGACGCTGTCTTGACGAAATGCTTCCACGTCTTCTGCTTCGAGTGTGTCAAAACGCGCTACGACACTCGGCAGAGGAAGTGCCCCAAGTGCAACGCCGCATTTGGAGCGAATGACTTCCATCGCATTTACATCGGCTAAGTCTCTGCCTGAAGCGCTGGAATCACATGGTCCACCCTTTCATAGGAGGATTTCCGCTGTGCTCTAAATAGAAGACTTTATTAAAAGGTTTTTTTTTTTACACAATGAAACATTCCCATCTAGTATCCACTACTACACTGATGTTCTCTGGTGCAGAAGGAATGATTTTATACTGAGTGATTGTTGCGTGTTTGTGTTTGCATATAAAAACAAGCTATGAAAACAATAGACAAAGCCCTGCAGTGAAAAAAAATAACATTTCTGTTAGTATTTCAGGTGTTTATATTAAGTGTTAATTGTAAATGTGATCGTTTTTGCTTTTTAATTACAAATGATCTTTTTTTGCTTCCAAATCCTGTCATATCTCAATAGTTGTGCTGTATTTGATGTTCAGTTAGTTATTAAACTGATATCAAATATGTCCCTGATTCCAGATTTGATCATTTCTATACAGTCTCTGCAACGGACAGCGAATCAAAAGCTGTATGTTTGTGTTGATGTAGCTTCATACAAGCCAATTATTGGACTGATCCTATTCTAAACATTCTGATTTAAATTGGGAAGGCATCGATAAGTGGTTCTCCATTGAAGGTATAATGAAGGATTTTCGCTAATATTAAAAAAGACCCACCCTCTCCACTTTAAAAAAACCCCACATACACTACACTGTACCTGCTCGCAAGAGGAACTTTTATTAAATGCATGCAACAGTGTTGACAATTAGGAGGATCACTTATTTTGATGATCCACTCGGAAAAGACACATCCTCCACTATACCTTTAAAGTGGATGTTAAACATGACATATTTTAACTAAAATGAAGTAAAACAGCTTAAAAAAATGAAATTTTACTATGACTACAGCTCCTAAAATTTCCTTATTTGTCTTGTTAGTTTGACTGCATGAATTAGGCTACTCTTAACGTTACAGCACATCATAAAATTTTGGAGCAAATATGAGTCAAATAAGGACAAATCTGACAACCATTAATATTGTATATTAACTTGATATTTGTTCTATGGCTGCAAAAATATTTCTGGTCAATAATGTTATAACCATTGAGAAACAGGGGCGGAGCAACATGGGGGGCCAGGGGTGGCCATGGCCACCATTAGCCAATCATTGGCCACCCCTACCATTTTTTTCCCTCTCATACAGATGGTGGCAGCAGTAATACTCTCAAGTGGAATATTCAAAAAAAAAATTTTTGTGGTTAATTATTCACATCAATAAACTGACATCAAAGATGAGTACAGAATTCATGCTCTTTTTAGAACAAAATTTTGTCTCATATGGGGTAAAGCGAAAATTACGTGTCTCTGCAAGTCATTGATTGAGGAGTCTTCAGTGAAATTAAAGATAAATAAAATTTTAATAAAAACTTATCAAATAATGTATGTAGATATTAGTGCTTGTAAATATCAATTTTATGCTGAATGTTTAGTGATTCAAGTAGGTAAGTAATTACAATGAGGATTGATTGACGCCCCAGAACTCAAAACTGAGTTTCATCCACTATACCTTTTATCTAGAAATTATGGATGTTTAAGTATATTCGTCTATTTATTAGCAAAGGCTGTAGGAAAGTATAGTTTGACTTTATTTAGAAAATAGGGACGTTGTGCTTGTTAATTTTTCTGTTGGAACAGTGTAGATTGACGTGAAGTTCTGGTGGCTATCCGCTTTCGGCCACCCCTGAGTGTACATTGGTTATTGCCTTGCCACCAATGGCGTAACTATCGGTAAGCAGAGACTGCAGTTGCTTAGGGGCCCCCGACCTCTTAGGGGCCCTGTCACTTGGCCCCCTATGCAATTTTGGACTAGGCCATCTCTTTGCGGATGTAATGGTGTGCAAAATTCTTCTTAAACCCACCTGATACTAGATTGACTTACCGGGCTATATTTATACCCCAACACATTGCAGATTTCAACATGATGGTGAGCCATTGAAACACGACACCAATAGCAAAGCAGACAGTGGTACTTTTAATTACTATGTTAATAACTAGAGTTGATTAGACGGTTGGTAAAAAAAACAACACTCCTATAATATATGTTTCAAACCACAATAAAAATCTTAAAAGAACGATGTATTTGAGTATTTTATTTTTTACAATACGACATGGAATTATGGGTAATCCAGAGCGTAGATTAAAACCATGACCGTTACGTACAATGTGTTAGCGACGATGGATACCCAAAAGTACAGAGCCCCCTGGGTGTCAGGGTATGAAAAAAAAAAAAAAAAAAGCCGGTGGAAATCCGTGGACACGGATTGATAAACTGAGCACACGGTTTTCCAATCCGTGCGCGCAGGTTAAGAAACTGTGCTCTCGGTTTTTTGATCCGTGCGCTAGGATTAATAAACTGTGTGCCCTGCTTTGCATCCTATGGCATTCATCTGCGGATTCCAGAAAAGAAAAAGCAAAGAAGGGGGGTCTTGTACTTCATTTGGGGCCCACCTAGATAGTTTTGCTCAAGGGCCTATTGTTGTGTCATTACGCCATTGCTGGCCACCCTTATAAGAAATTTCTAGCTACGCCTCTGTTGAGGAAAGATTTAAAGCCTGAAACTGAGCGATCATGATTAAACCACAAGTCCCAGTGTGCAAATCTGTATTTATCCCTGCGCTGCAGGCTCTCTCCTCCCCCTCTTCTTTCTCCTCCCTAAAGATCCAGACCTGTTTTCACAGTGGAAACAGTCGTTAGAAACGCTGGAAGGAAGGGTGGAGATCAGGGAAAGGATTTTTTTATTTATCCGTAAAGGGTTGGGCAACATAATCCATCGCAGTTTGGAGTTTACAGCAGAAAACAAAAGGAACCCTGAAGCCTCTCTGGAGCAGGAATAAGAAGCTTTAGGTTCATCGCGTCACTCCCGTTTTCTCGCAAATCTCCAACTAAAGGAAGCCTTTTCACGTATTTCCGCTCGGGTTTTTATGTATGAGCTGCTTCGTCCTGCCTCCACATCGTGTCTTTGAATCGTTGGAAGCCTTTTAACTCCAATTATTACCGCTGTTGATGCAGGATCGCTGTGGATTGATTTTATTTTTGCAGCGCCGCCAAAGATAATTGGCCGGATAATTGTGATCTGCCTGGTTTTGTGGTTTGAATGATCAGGACTGTTTTTTTCTTTCACTCTCATATTTCGTGACGCTTGAGATGCAGGTTTGAACCACAGATTGTTTTTAACTGAAGCTGTTTTAATCAAGCTTTTGATTTCCGTGCCCGCCTAAAGCTCCTCGACCTGCTGCAGCTTTACCTGTGCGCGCACATCTTGGCACGTGTCCTCTCGCTTTTTTTCCCCACCCTTCCCTTTTGTTCAGTGACAGAACCATCACACCATGGCTCGGCTCTGGTTTTCTGTGTCTTTGCTGGCTATCGCTGTGTCGCTGTGCCGCGCCGGGGGCGCGCAGGCCCAGGCGGAGAGCCCGCCGGTGGTCACCCTGCGCACCGTCATCACGGGGACCTGCCAGGAGATCCAGCGCTACGCCGAGTCTCTGGTTGGAGCAGGAGTGATACGCTCTGCTTCTGAGGTACAGGAGATGCACCATGATTACACCCATTTTTCCTCTTTGCAAATGCTTTTCCTTTATTTAGTTATTTTTTTTTTTATTAATCTTAACTCTCATGTTCTATTCTTGATGATTCCTGATTATTAACTTCCAGCTGTCACTTTTTTCTCCTCAACCTTCCTTTCGCCGTCCTCCCTCAACTTGTTAATCCTTCTCCTGATCCCTTCACCTTATTTATGACCCATTAAAATCCCCTGCATCCACTCGCAAACATTAACCCACCCCACATCATGACCCCACCTCCCCCGTGCTGTGCCCATCCTTCTCCTCAGAGTGCTGTACTGTATCTAGAATCAATGCTGGGTCAGGAGAACGTCCAAACCTTGGCTATGGTAAGAAAACAATCCGCCTTGGCATGGTTCTTACTTCGCAAGTGGCGCCACCAAGGGGTTGGTGGGCAATGGGCATCCCTGTGAATTTGTTGGCATTCATCTGGCAGCTATTTAGGCTTCATATATTTGCAAGGAGTTAAAGGGGAACACGTTTTTTTTTTTTTTTTTTTTTTTTTTTTACATTGGGCCCTATGTTTTTACATCATGTTCTACTCACCCATATGAGTTTTGTGTCATTCGGAGCTGTTCTGAAGATATTCCGTTAGATTATATCCAAGTAACGTCTTCTTATGGGCAACGACTTGAAGGCACAAACTAAACGCTTTGTTTTAAAAAAATATAAATATAAAAAAATATAACCACAGATGTCTGGGGGACAGTGATTCGCATACATGTTATGAATGCTGATATGAAATGATAAATTATGAACAGTTTAGTTTGTGCCTTCAACTCGTTGCCCATAGAAAGACGTTACTTGGATATAAGCTAATGGAATATCTTCGGAACACCTCCAAATGACACAAAACTCATATGGGTGAGTAAGAACATGATGTAATAACGTAAAATCAAGTCCCAATGTAAAAAAAAAAAAAAAAAAACAGTGTTCCCTTTTAAGATAGAAAGGGGCCAAGAATAATAACTTATATGTATTTTTTGTAATCATCCACTTATATCACTCTTATCAGTATAATTTTCTTAAACACAATATTTGCGGATGGAAAAAAAAACATGTTCTATAATATCTAGATAATTTTTGGTATAAAGGAATATGAAACCTAGTCTATGGTGCTCTATAATAGTGGCATTGTTTATCCATTGGAGCCTGAATTGTCTGCTGGTTGTGTCTGGTATAAATAATCTGCCAAGTCTGTGTGAAAAATGGTATGAAGGGTTCAATGGAGAGAAGACACAAAATGTTCACCTGTGTGTTTATATAGAGATGAACCGCCCCGATACCTGGAGCAGACATCTGTGATTTGATATTGAAGATCCAATTCAGTGTACTTTACAGAAAACTGTTATTTCTTTCTTTTTTGTTGCTTATTTGTAAACAAATAACATAAAGTACATTTATATCTCTGTTATTTTTTTTAACCTTTTTTAACAATATATATTCCGAGGCTAAAGCCTTTTCTCACATAGGGAGATCTATGGTTCATCCATTAAACAGCTGAATCGGTTCAGATCTCAGTTGATGCTCTTGGTCCAGGTATTGGTATCAGATTAGATCAGTAAAAAAGCTGCATCTGTGTTTGAGACTATTTTTTTATTTGACCTAAATTTCAAGTGCTGTCAAAGCACTCTACTTCTGCCAGGTTTATGGTTATTAATATTTGAAATTATGTAACTTCTCCTTAAGAAATGTCTCTGGGTTCTCTTTGGAGCTCCGGAGTTTGCCTACAGCTCACCTTATCCAACACCTGTAGCTGGAGTAGAAAATGACCTCTGTTAAGTCGCATTAACTCATTTGCTGTCTTCACATACAAACCTGTAATCTTTCTCAATGCTGTTAGGTATAGAAATTATTTTTTTTAATGCTGCGGCTAAATAATAAATAGCTCACTGTGACTCAGTTGGCAGATTTCTGAATGTTAAAATTCCAGGTGTGCTCACAATCCCCAGCATTGGAAATTGCCTCCTTATGCAACACAAAAAAACTAAGCCAAACATTCCTCCAACTGAACATGGAAAATAAGGTTATTTTGGAATAAAAGCAAACACAACAATCCTGCAGGCGTCTCCGACTCGGCTTCAGTAAACTGTGACCATTAAAAGTCTGAAAGAGTATTCAATGCCTTTTTGTGCTCACATCAGTTTCAGTTAATTTTTTTGTACATTTATTTTGTCTCTTTTTTGTTATGAAACCTTTTGAGTTTAAACAATCATGCCTCTGATACATCCAGCCCACTAAAGCAGACTATGACATTAAGAGACAGATGTTCAAACTCTCGCACTGACACCCAGGACAGTCCATGTGTTGCTGTGTAATACAGCAGGTGCAGATAAGCCCCCCCCCTCCCTGTCCTTGTGATCAGGATACCCCTAATCTTACAGTATAAGACTGTAATGCATCTAACTTTCAAGTTGTAGAGGAGAATAGGGTGGGGGTCCTTCCAGCTGTCCCTTCTATCAAGGGCTGCAGCTCTGCAGATCCTCTTGTTTTATGGGCCCATGCCAAAAGCTGCAGTAAATGTCATCTCAGCGTGATTAACAACTCTGTAGCTGCTTGCACCTTCATCTTCATTTTGCCCCTGCTTGATCAGAATGTTGTCTTGCTTCATTGCTGTTGTGTGCAAAAAATAAAATAAAAAAAATGTATAAAGCACCCAAAGAAACAAAGTGAAACAGGTCTCTTTCTTCCCTTCCCCTCCTTCACACAGTTCCTGCAGATGGGTATCCGGTTCTTGGCTGAAGGAGCTGCCAGCGGCCTGAATGTCATCGCCGTTTACGTCAGCGAGATCCTCAGAGTCACAGGATTTGATGGTAGGTACCAGGAGTGTTTGAAACTGAGACACTGGGCCTGTGTTTATTGACTTTGCTGCAATGTAGTGTTAGAAATTTCCATGCCTATTGAGTGTAAGTGAAAATATGCAGTGAGGCGGCCACACCTTCGTAGGTGTGATTGTTAACTCCTTCTGCCTCCACTTGAGCAAATAACTTTTATTCCTCATGACAAATTGCTCTAATCTGGATTTTCTGCCTTCACAGTTGTGCAGACGCTTCCACGCTTCACCCCAGAGGGTGTGACCGCCGTCGCCCAGTGGGGTCTGGTGGGCCTCATCGCTTACTGGATTCTGACCATCCTTCTCCGTCTGCTAATTGGTGTTTTCAAGCAGCTTTTCTGGGTGGTGAAAACCGTCCTGGCCCTTTGGCTTTTTGGACTGATTGTGACTGACAAGCACGCCTCTGCAGAGACCACAGCCATTCGAGTTGGAGTTCTGGTGCTGGTGGTCGCCCTGCTGACTTTGTTCACCTCCAGCTCAGAGAAGGCTTCTAATTTGGAGGGCCGGGTGAACAAACTGGAAAACAGGCTGAGGGCAGTGGAGAGGAGGAAAGAGGATTAGAGATGGATAAAGGCGCTGTTGATGCTGACAAAGAAAGTGGCAACACTTGATGATTTCTACATTTGTGACAACTTTGGGAAATAAAGTTATCTCTTGAGATTTTTAATTGAAAATGGTATTTTTTGAACATTCAGGCTAGAAACTACAAAAGAAAGTGTGATCATTCATTTAAACAATACTGTAAAGATAGTAGTCCATGTATCTTAGGTTCAAAACTGGAAACAAACAGCAATTTAAATTAGGATAATGTCAAATAAAAAAATATATATATATATTTGAAATATATTTGTGACATTAAATTGACGTCCTTAACAATAAGTTGAAATAATAATAAAAGCAAAACAGTACACGTAAAGGGGACTAATTTTTACACAGCTTTATGAATGGTACTAAAAAAATGCCATATCTCTAAAACTTGCAGAGTTATATTTTAGGTTCTAACCTAAATTTAACTAAATGTTTCTGACAAGAAATATGACAAGCTTCTTTGAAAGATAAAAGATGGTGTTACCACTACTATTTAGTAAAATATCCTTCATAATTAATATAGCTACAACACTTCAAGGTTGAAAGGACTACTTTCCATTACCCTAACTTTTACCTCCCTCCATAGATTCAAGTCAGGACCTTTGATCAGGAATCTGGCTGGGATACTCTTTTTATCTTAACATGTTTTGTAGGACAAAGCAAGTTAGCAGATTTGAAGTATTAAAGGTACAGTGGAGGATTTTTTTGTGGATTTTTGAAAAGACTCTCTCCACTTCTAGAAAAAAAAACACATGCACAACCCCATACCCGCACCCTAGAGGGAACGCCTATTAATCTAATGCGAGAGCATGCATGAGCCCATTGCTCCTCGTGCACGCTCTTTTTCAAAGTTGCTGTTTGCATCGCTCATACAAGCTTACTTTCCAAAAGAAGATTTGCAATTTTCCTACTATGTCAGACTCACCTCCTGTAGGTGAAAATGGGGACAAGCATATAGGATGGCCTTAATTAAACATATCACTAGAATGACTGAAAATCAGGAGGACCGCTTCTTTTGATGATCACCTGGAAAAAGAATATCTGCCACTATATCCTTACGTTTCAACAAGTATGAATACTTTTGGACCTAAAGTTAAATCCAGGTTTCATACTTATTGTGTCTTTTAGCCTTATTAAGCCTAGTTTGAATACTTAACTCTGACTTTTTGCAACAAAAAATAAAGATCAGTTGTCTTTTATGCACTCAGTCTAAGGAAATTAATACACACACACAATAAAAAAAAATTGTAATCTGGTCACAAAAATGTTTTTCATTAGCTACGTGATAGCAGGTGGTAGGGTATGAGATTTTGCAATGAAGCCCGTGTGATTTCTGTTCCCTCAGTTTCTATCACAGTAGTCTTTGTCTGCAAATATTTTCCAAAATGGTTAAAAGGCATCCTTAGAAGAACTACAATACAAGCAAAAGTTTTAAAGAATTAGTGAACAACTGAAACTATTACAAAACCCAAAATATATGAAGGTGTGTACATATATGTGTCACCCAGAGTACATGTAAATAAATCATGTATTGCTTTTCAATTGTGTGAGGTGGGCTATGCTTACACTTCATATAACACAAAGGATTGTGGGAAACTGTAGCTCTGTCCTGAATGAAGGATCCTGCCTCCTATCATATCTCCTTTCTTACTGCCAGCACTAATCTTATCGCACTTATCATGGTGACCCCATGGTGACCCCAGAGACCACAAGTGTCTTTAAAGATTTGCTCAATTTGGATCAAGCCTGAATCGGTCAGTAGGAATAGGAGCTGGTAGCTGGAGGTAGGAGCTACAATTTGCAAAATTTGGACTCAACGTTTGATTGAGGCACTGTCTCCTGTCTCCTAGAGAAAATGCAGGCAAGCTGGAAGCTTGTTATAGGAAAACATGCTGCTAGACAAAGGAAGGACTCTCTGCACACCAAACCAATTATATATAAAAAAAAAAAAGGAAGGAAGGACAATTTTATTTGTGTAACACATATCTGAATGCTACCGGACAACTCAAAGCACCTATGATGCAAAAGTAAAACAAGGGCAGGAAAAAAGTACACTAGAGTAACTCAACGAGGATTGTAAAGAAAAGTTGGACCACACTACAATTAATAAGATTTCAAGGCTCAGCATTGCAGGTTAATTTACTGTAAATAGCACAATTTAGTGGGGATTTATGTTAAATTGCTGTACATGAAAAAACATAACAGGAAAACAAAGGGAAAAGTACATTGCAGTGGAAGAGGTAATTGATTGATCAATGAATTTGAATAATTCAAGAGCATATAAAATCTAAGTTAATTATAAAAATTAAGATTATAATTATTGATAGTAAAAGAAAGTTGGACAAAAAACTTATATATATATATATATATATTTTTTTTTTTACAGCACAGTCAAATGTTTATTTTTAATCTGGATAATAAGAAACTCATTGTTACAGATTTCTGGGTGTTAATTCCAGATTAGTGGAGCATTAGAACTAAAAGCTGCCTCTCCATGTTACGTTCTGATTTTGGTGAGGTAGATATGAGCCAGAAGACCAGGAAGATCTGGGAGGTTGATCCACTAACAAGAAGTATGTATTTAGTGCCACGCCAGTGATTTATAGACTACTGTATTGGAAATATTTTAAAGTCTATTCTATGAGATACTGGGAGCCAGTATAATGGTTTTAGAAATGGGGTAATTTACTCTACTTCCTTTGTTTTTGGTGAGGAAGTGGGCAGCAGCATTCTGAATCAGCTGCAGCCGTCTGATTAACTTTTTTCAGCAGACAGATATGTGAAGATACTGCTGCAGTAATCAGTTCTATTAAAGATAAACACACATTTTTGAGCTCCTGCTGAGACATTAGTTCTTTAGTTCTTTAGTCATGGAGATGTTTTTAGATGATAGAAAGCAGACTTTGCTGATGCCTTTATGTGCCTCTAGAGCATCACTACACCCAGACTTCAAGCAGTAATCGGTGGTTTCTACCTCTAATAACTGAAGCTATGTGCTAATTTTTAAACACTCTTATTTTGATCCTTAAATTATTACTTTAATTTTGTTTGTAATCAGTTGAGAACATTTTGGCCATCCATACATTGATTTCATCTATGTCTTAGTCAACAGTCCAGTACAGCAGTCACACTATAGCTTTAAAAAACAGAGGACTTAAATACATTCCAGTAATATTTAAAATATGAAACAAGGAAAAGCAAAGATAAAAGATGAGCTAAAACAGCTATAAATCCATTAAAAAAGGGTTGTGCCAAAAAACAAGGCATATTGTAGGAATACAGTACTATTTCTTTAAATCTTGATATAAAAATAACTTAGGGTTTCAGCATTTTTACAATCTTCTGTGCGGTGGAAGATTGATATAATGAAGACAAATCCGTGTTTTGTTTCAGTGCTCTACAAGCTCCCATGTACAGCAGAAAGCAGACCAGCTCTACGTGCTATTTTTAGACTAAACAGTCATTCTTGAAACCTGAGGCTGCCAAGGAAACCTCAACAAAGTAGCATAAGGGAAGAAATGTACAAACATTTGCTTTTCTTGTTTAACTGTCAGAGTAACACAGAGAGGAAACATGAACGAGTGATTCATTGCTGTGTGAGTAATAATTTCTATGGAATTCTAGAAAAACCATACAGTTCTGTTGGTATTATTCACCACCAGAGTTACAGGTAATAATTTGCAGATGTTCCCTATGCCTTTAGGTTCATTTCTGCTGTTTATCACAGGGTACCATCTAGCTTTCTTAAACTGGCTGTGCAGATTTAAGGAATTAGGGAAACATTAGCTGAATTAATCTAACAGGTTATAGCACAGAGAGTTAAAGGAAAGTATAATTACCGGTATCTAGATGCATATTTGCAGTCTGTTGAAATAAGACTCTATTTTTGAGCAAGATGGTGAATTTTTTCAAATACCACTATCTTTGTAGGACTTTGTAAAGCACAAACTCTCCATAAGCAGCTTAACAGTCTCTTAAAAACTAAGCTTTTTCTACATTTGTTCTCGATACAACCACAGACTTTAATATAATTTCCCAAATAGAAAAAGTGTTGCATGCATTTGTTTTTATTTATCTGTAAAAAAAAAAAAAGAACCAAACAATAACATATTTTATTTTGATTTACTTTAAAACTATTAAAACGCAGTATAGTTTGTAGTTGCAACATGACTAAATGTTGATATATTTAAGCAGTATCATCATTTTTTCAACCCAAATTAGGATCTGATCCTGAGTGCACTTAGCTGGAGGCTAATGTAACTTACAAAATTTTCATGCTTATCATTTATTCCAAATAACAAGAGTTAAAAAATATATATATAAAAATATTGAAGTTTCCTTTTTTTCTTAGTTTCAAAAAGGCATTGAATACTCTTTCAGGATTAATCACAGCCCAGCTTCCCCTTTTATTAGATTCTTTTATGAAGCAGCTGGTTTGTCAGAAAGAAATTCAAATATTGGGATGATGTTTTGTCTTTGCTGTGACGTAGGAAGGGTGTTCGAACCAGGAGAGAACCACAAGCTTGTTGTGCACAGAAAAGACGCAATGGATCAAATGCAAACTTCAAAAGGCTTTATTTAACCGTACAAATAGTGCACATACATGGAGACGATTGTTTTAGAGGTAACATATTTTCTACCATAGTAGCCATAAGCAATCTAAAACAATCAAATAATTACAAGCTCTAAAAGATAAGGAGACGGCGTGTTTTAGTTTAAAAAGATGCTCTTAATTAGAAATCTTGCAAATACAATGAAAGCCTCAAGTTTCTTTTGGACCTTTGAGAAAATGGTTATAACACAGCTTTAACAAGAAATGGATCAAAGGGATGTTGAAGTGTTATAACACAAAAACATTTAGAATATGTATAAGGGGAATAAAATCGCAATAATTAATTAGACATCAATCTTCGAGAGAGTGGGCCTTTCAGAACATTAATACTTACCCGTTTAATCAAATTTAAAACCAGTTTTGATATGTTTGTTTTTTAAATGGAACAGCTGTGTCCATGTTAAACTGTCCATCTGTTAAAATAGTCCCACAGCATGATGCTTCTACCTCCATGCTGGTGGTTTCTATAACGTGCTTAGGTTTAGAATATTTATCTAGACGCCTCACATATTTTTCCTGTCATTGTGATTGTATATTTTCATCTCAATTCCCTGTCAAACAGTTCTCCAAAATCTAGTCCAAACAAAACCTACTTCAATATAGAATGAATGGCTTTCAGTGGTAACAAGTAATTAAATCAAGTTGTTGCAAATAGTATTAAAATTATGAGTGGACAGCATAAATAAACCAAGGTTGGTCAAACTTCATTCAATTACCCATTACCAACTGAAGCAATTTTTTAAAGTCGGAAAAACATTTTCTTTTTAGAGTGATATTTAGCATCTAAAGGGGAATATTTGTTTTTTGCTTTATTATCCAATTCAGATAAAGAGGGGGTGGTAATTATCATCAAAACTTAAAAAAAGTAGATTTTTGTCCAAGTTCAGTGTATTTAAACTTCCGACAAGTACAGAATGAAATGTTGTCATCAAAACTCACAAGCAGGATACATTTGAGGTGATAGGTACATTTGTAATTTTTTGACTGAAATCCCGTTTCCCTGAGCTATCAGATCAACACTATTTAGGAAGCATATAAGAAACAAATTTTAAAGAAAAATCATTTATNAGTTGCTGGGTCTGACCCTTTTCTCAACACACAACCCTGCTAGACTTTCAAAATAAGACTCCAGTGACCCTACACAATAAAAGCCTCTATGTTATACTTGTGTATTAATTGATGCAAATGGCTCAGGATTATGACCCAAACTCTAACAGCTTGATTCTATTAGACTCTAGGGACCTTTTCAAAACATACCCCAGAGCGAACTTCACATTAAACGTCTCCCATTTACGCTCTAATACAGCATCTATTCACCCAATAACATGGAAAAATAGTGATTTCACACCTCAGTGCATATTTCTTAATCAGGCTCTAAGATTTACACTCTAACAACGCATCTGCTAACCTCGTAACATGCAGCCTAAGCCTGCCAATGGTGCTTTCATCACCACAGCGGCTCATAACATGCAGGTTAGTTTTTTTTTTTGATAAATTCAGCTCCTTAAGTGGTATTAGCTCTCTTTCTATAAGCTTCTCTCTCTGTCCTCCATCTGCTTCTCATGGTCAGTCTTGCACATAGGTTTGTAGATTTTCAATCCTCAAATGATGACGCTGTTTTCTTTATGCTGATCAACCAACACATTTTAAATCATTTCAAATTGTTTTGCCAAGTCTTGACATTTCCACATATGATTTCAAAATGTTGATACTTATACAATACCGTCTTCCTCACTATTTTACTTCCCATCATTAAGCTACTACTTTTTTCTTCAACCAGATAAGATTAAAGTTTTTCTTTGTAATTAATTTTCTGATTCAGCTATTTTAAAATTTTTCAGGCTATGTTGTGAACTTTGGCTTCATTCTGCTCTCTTTCTGGACAGGAATTAGGCTTTTCTGTTTGCTGCTAATTCATAACACGCCTGACATGTTTCTGGAAAGTAGGTAAACCCCCCTTCAAAATTTCTTTATACATCTTTCTAGAAACTTGGGAGACATTATAT